>NC_134362.1:191204970-191404970 GCF_048569485.1 Anomaloglossus baeobatrachus | reverse complement strand
GAGGAGCAATGCTCAAGCCCAACAAAATGACCTCCAGCAGCTATTGGTACGCATGACCAAATGGTCAGAAACTCTAAGATGAGGGGCTGACGTCCTGTATTGGGTCCTTTGCTTACAGCCTGGCATCGTGCAGTTCAATTGGAATTCATCAGAGAACACCAGAACTGACAAGGCCACCATTGGCACCTTGTTCTTTGCACGGATGAGAGCATGTTCATACTAAGAACATGTTAAAGACATGAAAGTGCCTAAAGACTCCATAGTGAACCTTATGCTGTCTGCAACATCATCTAACGTGACTGGATTGGTCATGGGTCAATGATTGTCCTTGGAGACATATCCTTGTAGGATTGAGCAAACCTTCATGTGATAGCCAAAGGTACAATGACCACTGTTGGCTTCTAGGACCAAATACTCAGTAGCAATTGCCAGACCTTACACTGGTGCATTGGATGTTGGGTGTCTTTCAGTGCTGAACAAAGTTCTCATGTTGCTGGATGATGACGATAATGATTATTGCAACCTCTTGCTCTCTGACCTCCCTTCTAACAGTCTCACACCCCTACAATCTATTCTAAACTATGCTGCCCGACTGATCCACCTGTCCCCCCGCTACTCCCCGACCTTTCCTCTCTGCCAATCCCTTCACTGGCTTCCCATTGCCCAATCACTCTAGTTCAAAACCCTAACCATGACTTACAAAGCCATCCACAACCTATCTCCTCCCTACATCTGTGACCTAGTCTCCCAGTACTTACCTGCACGTAACCTACGATCCTCGCAAGATCTCCTTCTCTACTCCCCTCTTATCTCCCCTTCCCACCATCGCATCCAAGATTTCTCCCGTGCCTCACCCATACTCTGGAATGCTCTGCCACAACACATCAGACTCTCGCCTACCTTGACAAGCTTCAAAAGGAACCTGAAGACCCACCTCTTCCGACAAGCCTACAATCTGTTTGATACAGCACCGCACGACCAGCTCTACCCTAACCTACTGTATCCTCACCCATCCCTCGTAGACTGTAAGCCCTCGCGGGCAGGGACCTCTGTCCTCCTGTACCTGTCTGTGCCTTGTATTGTTTATGATTATTGTACCTGTCCCTATTTTGTATACCCTTTTCACATGTAAAGTGCCATGGAATAAATGGCACTATAATAATTATTAATAATAATTATTATTAATAATAATAATAATAATAATAATAATAATGCTACTGACTGGCCCTCATATTCCCTAGACCACAATCCAACCTCTGGGATATTGTATATCAGCGCATCCAACATTGCCAACAAACACCAAAGACTAATAATGACTGTTGTTGCTGATCTACATCAGTAAAGGCCGCTTTACACGCTGCGATATCGCTACCGATATCGCTAGCGTGCGTACTCGCCCCCATCGGTTGTGCGACATGGGCAAATCGCTGCCCGTGGCGCACAACATCGCTCAGAACCGTCACACTACTTACCTGCCTAGCGACGTCGCTGTGACCGGCGAACCACCTCCTTTCTAAGGGGGTGGTTCGTTCGGCGTCACAGCGACGTCACTAAGCGGCTGCCCAATAGAAGCGGAGGGGCGGGGATGAGCGGGACGAACATCCTGCCCACTTCCTTCCTTCCTCATTGCGGGTGGGACGCAGGTAAGGTGAGGTTCCTCGTTCCTGCGGTGTCACACGTAGCGATGTGTGGTGCCGCAGGAACGACGAACTACATCGTTACTGCAGCGGCAACGATAATCGAGATTAGGGGGGGATGTCACCGATTAGCGATTTTGAATGTTTTTGCAACGATTCACAATTGCTAATAGGTGTCACACGCAACGACATCGCTAACGCGGCCAGATGTGCGTCACAAAATCCGTGACCCCAACGAGATCGCTTTAGCGATGTCGTAGCGTGTAAAGCGGCCTTAATACAAAAAAAGCTGAAGTTCATGGTCATAATCTCACCTTAATAATGTGGTGCTGATTAGTTTTGGGAATATCTAGGAAAAAAGAATGTGAAGACCAGAATCAAAATCACAAACTAATAACATATTGCACTATTATTTCAGCATAGATGCAGACCTCATGAGAACAATTACTTTCCAACAGTTTGGGTGTTGTCACTTGAGGAATTATATATGGATCTGAATGAATCACTTACATAAAATTCCTACCACAAACTTACGTTCAGATGCGAATTAATACAAAGTAGTTTTGCTAAATTATTATTTCCTGAAGAACTTTCACATTTTTTTTATTGTGTAACCAATGTCTACTGTCCTACCCATATATACACGTACCAAAAGAACAGATGAATCCCAACTTGTCTTCACAGCCTGAAGCAGTTGTCCATTTTTCACGGGAACCTTTATATATTACAGTGCACCCCGTAATCTGATGTGCCGTCCTTTTCACCATCATGTGTTTACCTACAAGAAAGGCGACATTTATATGTGTGACTTGTGGTTTAACAATTATATTTAACAAATTTTAAGGAGCTTTAGTCGTTGGGATACTGCAATTTCCATCATGTTTCCACCGTCATTGACACGTTCTTCATTCTCACATGTTCATTTCAAGTCTGCCATTTTCTTCAGACAAAACATCTAAGCCCTCATCATCTCAAAAACATCTCTCAAACTTTCAATCAACAGCATATTGCCTTATCACATAATAGACTACTAGATCATCATGACTTAGCTCTTACCATTTTCTGTGTGGTGGTTCTTGTGATTGTGTTCTCTCTCTTCCTGATGTTCTTGATGTTTTTGTTCATATTTGCCTTCATGTGTGTGCTCATCTTCACTTTGGTCTTTTTTATTGTCTTTTCCTTTGTGTGGCTCTTGTTGGTCTTCTTGTTGGTCTTCGTCATTTCCTCTGTGTTGGTCTTGTTGGTCTTCTTGTTGGTTTTCGTATGTTCTTTTGTGTTTGTGTTGTTGGTCATTTTGGCTATGTTGGTCTTCATCATTTCTTTTGTATTGATCTTGTGGGTCTTCGTCTTTTCTTCTGTGTTGGTCTTGTTGGTCTTCTTGTTGGTTTTCGTATGTTCTTTTGTCTTGGTCTTGTTGGTCTATTTGGCCTTGTTGGTCTTTTTGGCCTTGTTGGTCTTCGTAATTTCTTTTTTCTTGGTCTTGTTGGTTTCTTTGGCTTTGTTGGTCTTCGTCATTTTTTTTGTCTTGGTCTTGTTGGTCTTTTTGGCCTTGTTGGTCTTTTTGACCTTGTTGGTCTTCGTAATTTCTTTTGTCTTGGTCTTGTTGGTCTTTTTGGCCTTGTTGGTCTCCATCATTTCTTTTGTATTGTTCTTGTTGGTCTTTGTCATTTTTTTTGTCTTGGTCTTGTTGGTGTTTTTGGCCTTGTTGGTCTTTTTGGCCTTGTTGGTCTTCGTAATTTCTTTTGTCTTGGTCTTGTTGGTCTTTTTGGCCTTGTTGGTCTTCATCATTTCTTTTGTATTGTTCTTGTTGGTCTTCGTCATTTTTTTTGTCTTGCTCTTGTTGGTCTTTTTGGCCTTGTTGGTCTTTTTGGCCTTGTTGGTCTTCGTAATTTCTTTTGTCTTGGTCTTGTTGGTCTTTTTGGCCTTGTTGGTCTTCATCATTTCTTTTGTATTGTTCTTGTTGGTCTTCGTCTTTTCCTCGGTATTGGTCTACTTGTTGGTTTTCTTGTTCATTTTTTTGCGTATCTTCTCTGTTACCTTGTCTTGGCCTTTCATTTTGGTCTTTCTGTACATCTTTACGCTCATCTTCATGACTGTCCTGTTGTTGATCTTGTTGTTGTTTATTATCTTGCTCTGGTTCTAATGATAAGTTAATTAAGTACAATTTAAAGTATTTTTACACAGGATCTATAAAGTATTTCCAAAAGGTAATTTCATCCAAAATCCACAGTATTTTTTCCACCGTGAATTGCGGGACCCCCACTAAACAGTTGATTTAAGGTATTGCCCTCACCAAGGATGGTAAAGGTCATAAATTGTACTGCAAGCTTCTCCAATTCACTTGTACTATTTATGATCTTTTTCAAAATGAAAGGTCATTATTATTAAAAGCTGAAAGCCCCTTTAAGGGTTTATACACATGGCCGTATTAATAGCTCCTTTTATATGGATTAAGTTATTATGAAAATGGCTGTATGATGGCTCTATGGAGATTTTTATATTGATATATTGGTGCATGTCCAATTTTGAAAGGCTTTATCTGGCTAATTTGTGCAGAAAAAAATGGTGGCATACCCAATTCAACTGTATATGCATTGCTGTGTGTGCAAGTCCTTAATTTTATGGACTTAAATTATACACAGGGAACGAAGGGAATTTTGTTTACTTACCGTAAATTCCTTTTCTTCTAGCTCCAATTGGGAGACCCAGACAATTGGGTGTATAGCTACTGCCTCCGGAGGCCACACAAAGAATTACACTTAAAAGTGTAAGGCCCCTCCCCTTCTGCCTATACACCCCCCGTGGGATCACGGGTTCCTCAGTTTTAGTGCCAAAGCAAGAAGGAGGAAAGCCAATAACTGGTTTAAGAACAAATTCAATCCGAAGGAACATCGGAGAACCGAAACCATTCAACATGAACAACATGTGTACCCGAACAAACAAAAATCCCTAAGCAAACAGGGCGGGTGCTGGGTCTCCCAATTGGAGCTAGAAGAAAAGGAATTTACGGTAAGTAAACAAAATTCCCTTCTTCTTTGTCGCTCCTAATTGGGAGACCCAGACAATTGGGACGTCCAAAAGCAGTCCCTGGGTGGGTATAATAACCCCTCGTGATAGGACCGTAAAAACAGCCCTACCCTACAGGTGGGCCGTCGCCGCCTGAAGGACTTGTCTACCTAGGCTGGCGTCCGCCGAAGCGTAGGTATGCACTTGATAGTGTTTGGTAAAAGTGTGCAGACTCGACCAGGTAGCCGCCTGGCACACCTGCTGAGCCGTAGCCTGGTGTCGTAATGCCCAGGACGCACCCACGGCTCTGGTAGAATGGGCCTTCAGCCCTGAGGGAACCGGAAGCCCAGCAGAACGGTAGGCTTCAAGAATTGGTTCCTTGATCCACCGAGCTAGGGTGGATTTGGAAGCTTGCGACCCTTTGCGCTGACCAGCGACAAGGACAAAGAGTGCATCCGAGCGGCGCAGGGGCGCCGTGCGGGAAATGTAGATCCTGAGCGCTCTCACGAGATCCAACAAATGCAAATCCTTTTCAATTGATGAACTGGATGAGGGCACAAGGAAGGCAAGGAGATATCCTGATTAAGATGAAACGGGGATACCACCTTAGGGAGAAACTCCGGAATAGGGCGCAAAACCCCCTTGTCCTGGTGAATCACCAGGAAGGGAGATTTGCATGACAGCGCTGCTAGCTCGGACACTCTCCGGAGAGACGTGACCGCTACTAGAAAGGCCACTTTCTGTGAAAGGCGAGAAAGGGAAACATCCCTCATAGGCTCGAAAGGCGGCTTCCGAAGAACAATTAGAACCCTGTTCCGATCCCAGGGCTCTAACGGCCGCTTGTAAGGAGGGACGATATGACCGACCCCTTGCAGGAACGTGCGTACCTGAGGAAGTCGTGCTGGGCGCTTCTGAAAAAATACACATAGCGCTGAGACTTGCCCCTTGAGGGAGCTGAGCGACAAACCTTTTTCCAACCCGGATTGCAGGAAGGAAAGAAAAGTAGGCAAACTAAATAGCCAGGGAGAGACTCCCTGAGCAGAGCACCAAGACAAGAATATTTTCCACGTCCTGTGGTATATCTTGGCGCAGGTAGGTTCTCTGGCCTGTCTCATGGTGGCAATGACCTCTTGAGACAATCCTGAACCCGCTAGGATCCAGGACTCAATGGCCATACAGTCAGGTTCAGGGCCGCAGAATTCTGATGGAAAAACGTCCCTTGAAACAGCAAGTCTGGTCGGTCTGGTAGTGCCCACGGTTGGCCTACCGCGAGGTGCCACAGATCCGGGTACCACGACCTCCTTGGCCAGTCTGGAGCGACGAGGATGGTGCGGCGGCAGTCGGACCTGATCTTGCGCAGCACTCTGGGCAACAGAGCCAGAGGTGGAAACACATAAGGAAGCCGGAACTGCGACCAATCTTGAACTAAGGCATCTGCCGCCAGAGCTCGGTGATCGTGAGACCGTGCCATGAAAACTGGGACCTTGTTGTTGTGCCGGGACGCCATTAGGTCGACGTCCGGCATCTCCCAGCGGCGACAGATTTCTTAAAACACGTCCGTGTGGAGAGACCATTCCCCTGCGTCCATACCCTGGCGACTGAGGAAGCCTGCTTCCCAGTTGTCCACGCCTGGGATGTGAACTGCGGATATGGTGGAGGCCGTGGCTTCCACCCACGTCAGAATCCGCCGGACTTCCTGGAAGGCTTGCCGACTGCGAGTTCCTCCTTGGTGGTTGATGTATGTCACCGCTGTGGAGTTGTCCGACTGAATACGGATCTGCTTGCCTTCCAGCCACTGCTGGAAGGCTGGTAGGGCAAGATACACTGCTCTGATCTCCAGAACGTTGATCTGAAGAGTGGACTCTTGCTGAGTCCGCGTACCTTGAGCCCTGTGGTGGAGAAAGACTGCTCCCCACCCTGACAGACTCGCATCTGTCGTCACTACCGCCCAGGATGGAGGTAGGAAGGATTTCCCTTTCGACAATGAGGTGGGAAGCAGCCACCATCGAAGAGAATCCTTGGCCGCCTGAGAGAGAGAGACGTTGCTGTCGAGGGACGTCGACCTCCCGTCCCATTGGCGGAGAATGTCCCATTGTAGTGGACGCAGATGAAACTGCGCGAAAGGGACTGCCTCTATTGCTGCCACCATCTTCCCTAGGAAGTGCATGAGGCGTCTCAAGGGGTGTGACTGACCTTGAAGGAGAGATTGCACCCCTGTCTGCAATGAACGCTATTTGACAAGCGGAAGCTTCACTACCGCTGAGAGAGAGTGAAACTCCATGCCAAGATATGTTATCGACTGGGTCGGGGTTAGATTCGACTTGGAAAAGTTGACGATCCACCCGAAACCCTGGAGGGTCTCCAGCGCCACGTTCAGGCTGTGTTGGCATGCCTCTTGAGAAGGCGCCTTGACCAGCAGATCGTCTAAGTAAGGGATCACGGAGTGTCCCTGAGAGTGTAGGACTGCAACTACAGCTGCCATGACTTTGGTGAAGACCCGTGGGGCTGTCGCCAGACCAAAAGGCAGGGCTACGAACTGAAGGTGTTCGTCTCCTATAACGAAGCGTAGAAAACGCTGATGCTCTGGAGCAATCGGTACGTGGAGATAAGCATCCTTGATGTCTATCGATGCTAGGAAATCTCCTTGAGACATTGCGGCGATGACGGATCGGAAGGATTCCATCCGGAACCGTCTGGTTCTCACCTGGATGTTGAGAAGTTTTAGGTCCAGAACTGGACGGAAGACTCGTCCTTTTTTGGTACCACAAACAAATTGGAGTAAAAACCGTGACCTTGCTCTTGAAGAGGAACAGGGATTACCACTCCTTCCGCCTTTAGAGTGCATACCGCCTGTAGGAGAGCATCGGCTCGGTCGGGAGGCGGAGACGTTCTGAAGAATCGAGTTGGAGGACGAGAACTGAACTCTATCCTGTACCCGTGAGACAGAATGTCTCGCACCCAACGGTCTCAGACCTGTGGCAGCCAAATGTCGCCAAGCGGGAGAGCCTGCCACCGACCGAGGATGCGGAGGGAGGAGGCCGGAAGTCATGAGGAAGCCGCCTTGGTAGCGGGTCTTCCGGCTGTCTTTTTTTTTTTTTTTTTTTTTTTTTGGGCGTGACTGAGCCCGCCAAGAATCTGAACTCCTCTGATCCTTTTGAGTCCTTTTGGACGAGGAGAATTGGGACCTGCCCGAACCTCGAAAGGACCGAAACCCCGACTGTCCCCTCCTCTGTTGGGGTTTGTTTTGTCTGGGCTGAGGTAAGGATGAATCCTTACCCTTGGACTGTTTAATGATTTCATCCAAGCGCTGACCAAACAGCCGGTCACCCGAAAATGGCAAACTGGTTAAACATTTTTTGGAAGCAGAATCTGCTTTCCATTCCCTTAACCACAAGGCTCTGCGTAAAACCACGGAGTAGGCAGATGCCACTGCCGTACGGCTCGTAGAGTCCAGGACAGCATTAATCGCGTAAGACGCAAATGCAGACATTTGAGAGGTTAAGGATGCCACCTGCGGAACAGATGTACGTGTGACCGTGTCAATCTGTGCAAGACCAGCTGAAATAGCTTGGAGTGCCCATACGGCTGCGAATGCAGGAGCAAACGACGCGCCGATAGCCTCATAGATGGATTTCAACCAGAGCTCCATCTGTCTGTCAGTGGCATCTTTAAGTGCAGCCCCATCCTCCATTGCAACTATGGATCTAGCCGCAAGCCTGGAGATAGGGGGATCCACCTTGGGACACTGGGTCCAGCTCTTGACCACGTCAGGAGGAAAGGGATAACGTGTATCCTTAAGCCGTTTGGAGAAACGCTTATCTGGATAAGCGTGGTGTTTCTGGACTGACTCTCTAAAGTCAGAATGGTCCAGAAAAGTACTTAATTTCCGCTTGGGAAATCTGAAATGGAATTTCTCCTGCTGTGAAGCTGACTCCTCCACTTGAGGAGCTGGGGGAGAAATATCCAACATTTTATTGATGGACGCGATAGATTGTTCACTATGGCGTCACCATCAGGAGTATCTAGATTGAGAGCGGTCTCAGGGTCAGAATCCTGATCAGCTATTTCCGTCTCATCACACAGAGAATCCTCCTGCTGAGAGCCTGACCAGTGAGACGATGTAGAGGGCCGCTCATAGCGAGCTCTCTTAGGCTGTCTGGGACTGTCGTCCGTGTCAGAGCTATCACCCTGGGATGCGTGGGACACCCCCGGAGCTGTTCCAACTGAGGGGGGCCAGGGAGCAATGAATCAACAGCGCCCATGTCTGAGTTACTGGTCTAGACTGCAAAGTTTCAAGAATCTGAGACATAGTCACAGATAATCTATCCGCAAAAATTGCAAACTCTGTCCCCGTCACCTGGCCAGTATTCACAGGTGGATCTCTCTGGGACACCTCCAGCAGAGGCCCTGGCCGGGCAGGGAGCACAGGGACCGAACACTGCACACAATGGGGGTCAGTGGAACCTGCCTGTAGAACAGCCGCATAAGCGGTGCAAGCAGCATAGAAAGCCTGTGCCTTGGCACCCCTGTGTTTTTGCGGACGACATGCTATATTCTCCTCAGGAGGGTATATAGCCAAGAATCACCAGCGACTTAGTGCAATGTATAGCATGCATGCATAAAAATACAAATGAACACTTTCACTAGTGGGGTCAGCACCGGAGGGTGCTGCTTACCGCCCGCTAAGAGCGGGTGTGTAGTCGCCAGAATCCCGTGCCTGGGTGTCCCAGAACTTGTCTCCCCTTTCCAGCTCAGCCTGCACATCAGGAATGGCTGCCGGCGTTCTGTGAAGAGGGGCGGACCGTGGGCGTGCCTCAGACAAAGTGCGGGAAGCTGGCTTCCCACTGTGCTCAATGTGAGGGCTGGAGTATGTAAAGCAGATTCCAGCCCTCGGCGCTGACTTTCTGAATAGCGTCCCGCCCTTCCCCTGACTGGCAGGCCTGGGGGCGGGAACGAAACGGAACTAGGCCGCAAAAGCCGGGGACTCTAGTAAAAAAGCGCGGCCGACAATTCTGCACGGCCAGCGCGGAAGTCCCCGGCGCACCACAAGTCCCAGCCGCGTCGCAGTAAAAACTGTCAGCAGGGGCCGGCGCGGCAGTTCCCCACACACTAACTCCCTTAGCAAGCTGTGGAAGTGTGGCACAAGCGCAGCAGCGCTATTGTCCCCGGCGCACTAACACACCCAGCAATGCTGCAGTGTGTGCGCGGTCTGTACGGGGACACAGAGTACCTTGGCGTAGCAGGGCCCTGTCCCTGACGAAACTCCGCTCCATATCCAGCAGATTCCCCAGGGGCTGTGGACGGAGCACGGTCTCTGTGCCTGGAGACCGGTAAATCCCACTTCACCCAGAGCCCAAAGGGGGATGGGGAAGGATGCAGCATGTGGGCTCCAGCCTCTGTACCCGCAATGGGTACCTCAACCTTAACAAACACCGCCGACACAAAGTGGGGTGAGAAGGGAGCATGCTGGGGGCCCTAGTATGGGCCCTCTTTTCTTCCAACCGACATAGTCAGCAGCTGCTGCTGACTAAAACAGTGGAGCTATGCGTGGATGTCTGACCTCCTTCGCACAAAGCTTGAAAACTGAGGAACCCGTGATCCCACGGGGGGTGTATAGGCAGAAGGGGAGGGGCCTTACACTTTTAAGTGTAATGCTTTGTGTGGCCTCCGGAGGCAGTAGCTATACACCCAATTGTCTGGGTCTCCCAATTAGGAGCGACAAAGAAAATTACCAATAAATGAGAACAAAAAACAAAACAAGGCAAAACGTACTAGAAAAATAACTTTGGAATATTGGGCCCGACTGAATTTGTGTTAGGTTGTTGATTTTTTTTTTCAAGCCACTTTTCTTTTTTTACATTTTTTGGCACCAATTTTTTCAAAATGATGGACACGCTTCATGAGTTTTGCACAAAATTAAAAAAAGCGAGTTATTTTTCTCTTTAACCTTTTTTGTGATGCATAGTGCGAAAAGTCACATGTTCCTCTAAAAGGACACAAAATGTATCCAAAAATTCCAGACAAAAATAAAATTATTTAAGGTGGAAGGGAAGTGGAGGACAGTAAATTAACTCAATAATTTTGAGAGTTCTTAAAAAGTTGCAATTCACGAATCAGCCGAAAATATCTGTAAACCCCCAACCTCGCCCATAATGACAAACGGAAAGAAAGAGATGAAAAACACCAAAAATTAGGCAAAAAAAAAGATGCAAATGAAAGAATGAATTGGCCTTCCCTCCCTAAGGGACAGCGCACATCCAATACGTCTTGAACAATGGTGGTTTTTAATTTTGTAGCGTGCAAATCCTTTGGAAACAAAAACTCTACTTTTGCTCAAAAAACGTAAGACAAAACAAAATAGGTCTAGTTGTGCCATGGACTATTCCTCAAGCTTACCTCTTCTTTTCGTGGTGCCTTGAATTTGTTTACCTTGAGCCAGCTGGTCTTTCATGGTCGAGACGACTTCAATCCAGTAAGATCCATCATCTTTAATTAGAAGTAATATTTCATCTAGTGTGTTCTGGTTTCCAATCTGGGCTAACCGTCCATCTTGTTTCTGGCACCAAGCCTTTGCTCCAGTATAAGTCAACTCTTCATTGACGAGTTGAATGCATTGGCCTCCTACGTTCTTCTGGGTGCCGGGGCATTGGGCAACAACGATGTGCCGTTCGGTCATAAGAAATAAGATCAAGCAGCACAGAATCCACATAGTTCTTGGACCGAACCGAGAATTCACCCCTGTTGTTGTACGGTAGGCTGTAAATGATGGAGGAGCGGACATATCCTCCCTCCCCATCAAATAAACAAGGCGGCACACCCAGCCGGACAGGTGCATGGTCTATAGCTATACACTGCTAAGCACACGTACACCATTGTGGTCACTACAAATGCCTTTTATTGTAGATAAATAGGTAGAAATAATTGCAGAAAAATTAAGCTCGGACGTAAACAACATTACATTATTAGGTTTCAGATCCGGTTTTAGAGTGCAGAGGAAACCTGAATACCTCTATGTACACTACGGGAGGACACACAAACTCCAGGAAGAATTTTTTAATCCATGAACAAAAAATTGGTTTTGGAAATCCTCTCCCTCTTAGTAGAGTTTTTTTTCGAAAACAACATAATGTTCTTTCTTATTCTCCCTGTGTCTAGCTATGCGTAGTGATGAGCAGGCACTACCATGCTCGGGTGCTCAGTGCTCATAACTAGTCATGAGCAGGCATTACCATGCTCGGGTGCTCGGTACTCGTAACTAGTGATGAGCAGACACTACCATGCTTCAGTACTTGTAACTACTGATGATTGGGCACTACCATGCTCAGGTGCTCAGTACTCATAACTAGTGATGAGCGGGCACTACCATGCTCAGATGCTCTATACTCGTAACTAGTGATGAGTGAGTACTACCATGCTCGGGTGCTTGGTACTCGTAACTAGTCATGAGCAGGCACTACCATGCTTGTGTGCTTGGTACTCATAACTAGTCATGAGCGGGCACTACCATGCTCGGGTGCTTGGTACTCGTAACTAGTGATGAGTGAGTACTACCATGCTTGGGTGCTCGGTACTCGTAACTAGTGATGAGTGAGTACTACCATGCTTGGGTGCTTGGTACTCGTAACTAGTGATGAGTGAGTACTACCATGCTTGGGTGCTCGGTACTCGTAACTAGTGATGAGTGAGTACTACCATGCTCGAGTGCTTGGTACTCGTAACTAGTGATGAGCGGGCACTACCATACTCGGATGCTCTATACTCGCAACTAGTGATGAGCGGGCACTACCATACTCGGATGCTCTATACTCGCAACTAGTGATGAGCAGGCACTACCATACTCGGATGCTCTATACTCGTAACTAGTGATGAGTGAGTACTACCATGCTCAGGTGCTCAGTACTCGTAACTAGTGATGAGTGGGCACTACCATGCTCAGGTGCTCAGTACTCGTAACTAGTGATGAGTGAGTACTACCATGCTCGGGTACTCGGTACTCGTAACTAGTGTTGAGCAGGCACTACCATGCTTGGGTGCTTGGTACTCATAACTAGTGATGAGCAGGCACTACCATGCTCGGATGCTCTATATTCGTAACTAGTGATGAGTGTGTACTACCATGCTCGGGTGCTCAGTACTCATAACTAGTGATGAGCAGGCACTACTATGCTTCGGTGCTCAGTACTCGTAACTAGTGATGAGCAGGCACTGCCATATTCAGTACTCATAACTAGAGATGAGCGGGCACTACCATGCTCAGGTGCTTGGTACTCAAAACTAGTTATGAGCGGGCACTACCATGCTCGGGTGCTCAGTACTGGTAACTAGTGATGAGCGGGCACTACCATGCTCGGGTGCTCAGTACTCGTAACTAGTGATGAGCGAGCACTACCATGCTCGGGTGCTCGGTACTCGTAACTAGTGGTGAGCGGGCACTACCATGCTCGTGTGCTCAGTACTCGTAACTAGTGGTGAGCGGGCACTACCATACTCGGGTGCTCGGTACTTGTAACTAGTGATGGGCGAGCACTACCATGCTCGGGTGCTTGGTGCTCGTAATTAGTGATGAGTGAGCACTACCATGCTTGAAACGAGCAGGTCGGACAGACTTGACACGAGTACCGAGTTTAATGGAAGTCAATGGGGACTAGAGCATTTTTCCACTCATCACTAGCTCTCAGTCTTTGCCGCTGTTCCTAATGTCCATAATTGTCTGCCATACTTATGTCACATTGACGATGTTGCAGCTAATTAGTGCGCTCATCAGCTCTGCTGACATCAGCCAATAACCTCACTGATTGGCTGCAGCGGTGTCGTCAGCACTGCAGACAATAACAGACTGGAAGTAGCATGGGAAGTTGAAACAATGAGGACAGTTTTTTGTAACCAACACCTTGATAACCCTAAGAAAATCAGCAATGATTCGCCAGTACAAGAACAGATAGGATACTGTTCACACTGCATTTTTTTTTAGGCAATCAAAAATGGCAACTTTTTCCTACGAAAACTGTTTTCGTTAGTTAGAAATCACTTTTTGGAAACATTTTCTTTAAACATGTTTACCTTCTTTTTGATTTATCAATTTTATTTTTTTTTATTTATTAATGATGAATAAAAAAAATTGTGTTTTTCGAGGAGCCTCAAAAACACTTACAAAATGCTCAAAAACAAACTCAGGCGTCTTTTTGGTGCTCCTTTTATACTTTCCTTTGCTTTAATTGTAAAAATATGGAGTGGCTTCATAGTGGAAAGCGCCATTGTATTTCTTTTAAAAAAAAATTTGAGGTTTTTGGAAAGATGAAGCAAATAAAAAATATCCAAAAGACTGAAGATATACAGTCATATGAAAAAGTTTGGGCACCCCTATTAATGTTAACCTTTTTTCTTTATAACAATTTGGGTTTTTGCTATTTCAGTGTCATATATCTAATAACTGATGGACTGAGTAACATTTCTGGATTGAAATGAGGTTTATTGCACTAACAGAAAATGTGCAATCCGCATTTAAACAAAAATTTGACCGGTGCAAAAGTATGGGCACCTCAACATAAAAGTGACATTAATATTTTGTAAATCCTCCTTTTGCAGTAATCCCAGCCTCTAGTGGCTTCCTGTAGCTTTTAATGAGTTCCTGGATCCTGGATGAAGGTAGATTTGTCCATTCCTGTTTACAAAACAATTCCAGTTCAGTTAAGTTTGATGGTCGCCGAGCATGGACAGCCGCTTCAAATCATCCCACAGATGTTCAATGATATTCAGGTCTGGGGACTGGGATGGCCATTCCAGAACATTGTAATTGTTCCTCTGCATGAATGCCTGAGTAGATTTGGAGCGGTGTTTTGGATCATTGTCTTGCTGAAATATCCATCCCCTGCGTAACTTCAACTTCGTCACTGATTCTTGCACATTATTGTCAAGAATCTGCTGATACTGAGTTGAATCCATGCGACCCTCAACTTTAACAAGATTCCCGGTGCCGGCATTGGCCACACAGCCCCAAAGCATGATGGAACCTCCACCAATTTTTACTCTGGGTAGCAAGTGCTTTTCTTGGAATGCCGTGTTTTTTTTGCCTCCATGCATAACGCTTTTTTGTATGACCAAATAACTCAATCTTTGTTTCATCAGTCCACAGGACCTTCTTCCAAAATGTAACTGGCTTGTCCAAATGTGCTTTTGCATACCTCAGGCGACTCTGTTTGTGGCGTGCTTGCAGAAACGGCTTCTTTCGCATCACTCTCCCATACAGCTCCTCCTTGTGCAAAGTGCGCTGTATTGTTGACCAATGCACATTGACACCATCTGCAGCAAGATGATGCTGCAGGTCTTTGGAGGAGGTCTGTGGATTGTCCTTGACTGTTCTCACCATTCGTCTTCTCTGCCTTTCTGATATTTTTCTTGGCCTGACACTTCTGGGCTTAAGAAGAACTGTACCTGTGTTCTTCCATTTCCTTACTATGTTCCTCACAGTGGAAACTGACAGTTTAAATCTCTGAGACAACTTTTTGTACCTTCCCCTGAACAACTATGTGGAATACTTTTTGTTTTCAGATCATTTGAGAGTTGTTTTGAGGAGCCCATGATGCCACTCTTCATAGGAGATTCAAATAGGAGAACAACTTGCAAGTGGCCACCTTAAATACCTTTTCTCATGATTGGATACACCTGCCTATGAAGCTCAAAGCCCAATGAGGTTACAAAACCAATTTAGTGCTTTAGTAAGTCAGTAAAAAAAATGTAGTTAGGAGGGTTCAAATCAAGAAATTGATAAGGGTGCCCATACTTTTGCACCGGTCAAATTTAGTTTAAATGCAGATTGCACATTTTCTGTTAGTACAATAAACCTCATTTCAATCCAGAAATATTACTCAGTCCATCAGTTATTAGATATATGAGACTGAAATAGCTGTTACAAAAACCCAAATTGTTTTAAAGAAAAAAGTTTAACATTAATAGGGGTGCACAAACTTTTTCATATGACTGTACCATACAGTAAAGAGAAGTTAAAAAATAAAAAGCTAAATAGTTAAGTATGACATTGCCTGCAATGCATCATTTAGGCCGGTCTGTTCAGTCATCACTAAAATTTTTAAAAATCCTGTGCCACTGTTCCCTAGTGCAATCCTTTTCCTAAGAAAACTGTATGGAAACCATTTTTCCCCGAGTGACTCATGAAGAGGTTACAGAAGAAGGTCCTCTGCCGGGAAACCATCTGAAAGGCAGACAGATACTAGCAAAAAGGCCCCTAAAACTATGTTCACATGATGGAGTCCTCTGGAGATGATCCTCTCCGAAATCTTCTAAAAAAAAAATTTAAAAACATGTGGGAAAACTTTGTGTTTTTATATAAAACTCACATTGCAGTTCATATAGGTTTTTTAGTGTAACTTTTTACCTTGAAGATGTTTAGAAAAATGCCTTGTGGACATAAAGTGCACTTTAATCTTTGAAGTGGGTGCTAAAGGAACAGCCCGGACTGCTACCCCGAAGAGGCGCAAGGGAGGGCAGCATGACTGAGGGGGGATGTTAGGCCTTAAGGGTACTTTACACGCTGCGATGTCGGTACCGATATCGCTAGCGAGCATACCCATCCCCGTCGGTTGTGCGACACGGACTGCCCGTGGCGCACAACACCGCTAACACCCGTCACACGGACTTACCTTCCCTGCGACATCGCTCTGGCCGGCGATCCGCCTCCTTTCTAAGGGGGCCGGTTCGTGCGGCGTCACAGCGACATCACACGGCAGCCGTCCAATAGCAGAGGTGGGGTGGAGATGAGCGGCCGGAACATGCCGCCCACCTCTTTCCTTCCTCAATGCCGGTGGACGCAGGTAAGGAGATGTTCGTCGTTCCTGCGGTGTCACACATAGCGATGTGTGCTGCCGCAGGAATGACGAACAACATCGTACCTGCAGCAGCAACGCTATTAAGGAAATGAACGACGTGTCAATGAACAACGATTTTTCACGTTTTTGCGCTCATTGATCGTCGCTCATTGGTGTCACATGCTGCGATGTCGCTAACGGCGCCGGATGTGCGTCACTAATGACGTGACCCCGACGATATATCGTTAGCGATGTCGCAGCGTGTAAAGCACCCTTTAGTCTCAGTTAAGGGTTTAATTGGTGGTGTTACTTTTGTACGGGAAAAGTGTAGGGTGGAGCTGTAAGGTCATTTGAGATTTCGGGCACTTTGATTAGTTAAGGGGTGGTGTTTGGGGGTCAGCATATATAGATCAGGCACCCAGGGGGGTTGGTCACATTTACCTGGAGGGCGACCAGAATTGTTCCCACCCATCCGCCCTGTGGCAGTTTTGGTCAACCAACGTGGAGAAGAAGATGGAGTGACTTCGTCGCAGCACAGGGGAAAGGAGGGGGGTATTTGAAGGTGAGGGTTTGCACAAACAGTGAAGCGGGGAACCCAGTGCAGGATCCGGTTACCCCTGGTGGTGCAATTGATCGGTGTAACATGGGTCTTTGCTGGGTCGAGTCTCACCGGGACTTGGGTTTTGCAACATTCGGCTCGGTGCCCTCGAGCCGGTGTGGTACGGCTGAGGACAAGTGGTGGAGCTTATTTTGCAATCCAATGGTTTAGAACCTTCATTTACCCCTCCTCCTTTCGGGTGTTTTTCATCGGGTATTTAAAATGTTAGTTATTGTTTGATGTTTTTGTTTAATAACAGGGCTGCTGTGGCCTTTTATATCCAACGTCACACAGTCTTTGTGTTTATTTTAGGTAAGAACTCGGAAAGGGGGTGGAGGTGATGGTTGGTCGAAAAAGGTAAGGCCATTTAGTCAGACTTTCTGGAGTCATGAAATCTGCTCCAAATTAGGCTCTGTCCAATCACATCTCTGCAAAAATCAATTAAAAAAAATGTTTAAAGTGGTTGTCCACTACTCTGGGCTATCCTTAGGATATGTCACCAAGGTCTGATCGGCCGGAGTCCGACACCTCGCACCCCCACCAATCAGCTGTTCTTGGTGCCGGCGGAGGCAGCAGGAAATGCTCAGTTCCGGAGCTGTCACATCAACTGATAGAGGCCGCAGCCGGGTACTAAACAGCCATCTCCTATTCAAATCAATAAGAGGCAGATGTGCAGTACCAAGGTCATTGGGCAGTTCCCGAGCTGAGCATTTCTGATCTGACACCTCGAGAACTACTGATCGGCAGGAGTGCTGGGTTTTGGACCCTGGCTGATCAGACATGGATGACCTACCCTAAGGATATACCATCGATGTAAAAGTAGTGGACAGACTTCCTGTTCCTGTCCTGGCTGATATGGCAGCTTAGGGGAGAAGCTCCTGCCACCCCTCACAGAAACCGACTAAAAACAGACCCCCCGGACGAGCCACCAAACAGAGAGCAGCACAGGAGGTTACCTAAAGCAGACAGCTATGGAACGGTACCTCCTGAGAAGCTCTGGGAGCGGTGAATCAGCCTGGAGAAGCTTTGATATGGACAGAGGAGAAGATAAGATAATGGCACCGAGCCTGATGGGGGAGGAGCCTGAACGCATGGTGAGAGACACAGAAAAGCAAACACAGAGCTGGAAGGGGAGAGATAAGGGAGATATGAGCGAGGAGACAGGAGATAAGGAAGATATGAGCGAGGAGTCACAGGAGGACACAGCAGGAGAGAGGTGGATGCAGGGGACTGATGATGGTGGATCGCAATGGGAGGATGAAGGAGATATGGAGGCAGAGGGGAGAGAAGATGCAGGCAAAGCAGGGCAGCTCAGAGACACAGCAGTGTTGGAGGATGAAACTGACAAACAGCACAGGGAGATTAATCCCACTCAGACTCACAGGAAGTCAAATGCAAGAATTCATAGTACCCCTTCCAAAGGAAACAAAAAGCAGCCTACTACACCAACATCACAAGCCTGCAAGCTATTGGGGGATGGAGGTGGTGGCCCAGTCCAGACAAAGAGAACTAAGAAAACAGCACCACCTGCAGGCCAAGACAAGTACACACAAAAGCTTAATGTGGACTATAAAAAACTGGCTGAAGAAGTGACATCACACTTGTCAAAAGAGGTTAAAGTGGCTATTGAGGCAGCCATACAAACATCATTAGCTAATATGCAAAAACAGATAAATGCCCATGCCTCTAGACTGGCAGAATCAGAGCAGAGAATATCTGACTCCGAGGAGACAATACTGGCTATGCAAGCACAAATAGCAGCTCTAGCAAAATCTAATGAATACTTGAAGGATAAAGCGGACGATTTGGAAAACAGATCGAGACGAAACAACTTACGTATAGTCGGGTTGCCAGAGTCTGTGTCGATTGGACGGTTGGATAATATATGCGAGTTGGAGCTACCGCAGGCCCTGGGCATAAAGGCGAAATTCAGAGTTGAAAGAGCCCACAGAGTGGGTCCACTGAGACACCAGGAGGCGAATAAGGGAGAGGGCCAAAACTCAAACAAGAATACCCCGATAAGAGCCAGGCAGGTGATTGTCAAGTACCTTGATTATAAGCATAAGGAGGAAATATTGAGGGCCTTTAGAGAACGAAAGCGTCCACTACAATATCAAGGCAACAGACTGCTAATTTTTGGGGATTATTCAGCGGAAGTATCCAGAAGGAGAAAAGAATTTACCAAAATTTGCTCATTTCTGTACAACAAAAAAGTAAAGTGCCAGCTATTATACCCTGCTACACTGAAAGTTAGAAACCCCAATGGCTCGTTTGTATACTACAAGGACTACAAAGAAGCAGAAAACATTCTCATGGCAGAGCTCAACAAGACTAGGTCAGAAAGGCAAGAAAAAGGAGCTAGTGGAGAAGGGAATAATAGAAGAGGATCCCCCACAAGCTCAGGAAGAGATGTGGGACGTCTTGGGGGACAAAAGCAAGTCGAGACCAGGGAGGAAAGGAGGCCAAGCCCGGGTCGACAGCATAATTCTCGCCTGGAACACAGGAACCAACCCTTGGAGAGAAACCATGATACCTGAACTGGAACTCGCTCATTGTTTTTCCTTTTTTTGCCTGTTTTTTTTTTTTTTTTTTTTTCTCTCTTCCCAAACAGGGAGAGGCGTTGAGGAGGATGCATTACGGAGAGAGGGTTGGGGAGGTGAGAGGAGGAGGGGGAAGGGAGAAAAGAGAGGAAAACATCCCAAAGTCTGGGTCCTCTTCCCCCCCTCTTTTTTTTTTTTTTTTTTTGTTCTTCTTTCTTTCTTTCTCCATCTTCTCTCCCCTTGGTCTTTTTTTTTCTTTTTTTCTTTTTCTCCTTTGTCCAGGAACATCATCCAAATTCAAATGAAGTGGGCCTGTTCTGGGCGGACTGATGGCTACCTGGAGTCAGAGATAAGTAGGACTGGAGAATCTTGCTGAGGTTTTGACATACTGTGCTAATTTTTGCATAATTTTCAAAGGCTTATTCAAGTTAGTCCGGGGATAGAACATATATTTTTTGGGGGGTGATTAGGGAGCTACATATTTTGGCTAGGAATAGGGGAGCTCACCAACGTGGCGGGAAACGCCGTGGATTTCTCGGAAGGGAAAATATGTTTTACAGTTACATGCTTTTTGTTGTATTTGTTATATTTGCAAGGTGGGGAAAGGGAGTGTCGATTTTGTGGTACCAACTGTGATTCTAGTGTCGAACATCTCGTCTTCCTTGATGCAGGGGCCCATAGGGGAGGGAGTAGTAAAAGCAGAATACACAGGTTAACATGATACAGATAACTACGTGGAATGTTAAAGGGCTGAGATCACCTAACAAACGAGCAATGATATTGAGACATCTGAAAAGACTAAAGACAGACATTGCCTTATTACAGGAAACCCACTTGGGGGGGGAGGACTTTTTCCGCATGAAGAAACATTGGGTGGGCACCGTTTACGGGGCAGCGGCACAAGGTAGAAAAGCGGGCACTATGATTCTAATAAATAAACAATTCAGTCATGAGGTAGTGGCACATGAGGCAGACGACCATGGAAGGTGGCAGCACTTAACAATCGTTAGTCCAGCGGGTAAACTCAGTATTTATAATGTCTATGGCCCAAATTCACAACAAATCACATTCCATGATGACATAAAGGCCACCATATTAGCAGATGGGGAGGCTAACATTATAGTGGGAGGCGATTTTAACACTGTCCCAGACTCAGCTGAAGATAGGAGGAGGGGCGAGGAGGGGACAGCTAATGTGGGCAGGAGTTTAGACAATAGGGATGTAACATTAGAAGACGTAGGACTGAAAGACATCTGGAGACTAACTCACCCACATGACAGAGAGTATACACACTTCTCTCACCCTCATGATAGCTGGTCACGTATTGATCAGTTCTGGATCTCGCAAGACTTACTGAGTGGAACGCAAGATTGTGTGATAGAGAATATGGTGATCTCTGATCATAGTCCGGTGAGATTGGGCATTAGAGAGAAATTCAGGAGAGGTACAGATATCATATGGAGATTCCCATCGTTCCTTCTCAGGCAAGATAATTTCCACAAGGTGCTACAGGAGTGGTGGGGAGAATTCGCAGAGGACAATAAGGAACATAGAGAGTCCCCAGTGATATTTTGGGAAACGGCAAAAGCGGTCCTAAGGGGCCGTCTGGTGGGGTACGCAGCCATGATCAAACGGAAAACCAATGAGAATTATAATTTCCATAGTGAAGCAGTACGGGTAGCATATACAAATTATTTGACAAATAGATCTCCCATGACAAAAGGCAGATGGTTGGAGGCAAAAGAGGGATTTGACGAATGGGCCAAAAAAAAGGAACAACTATTCTGGTCGCACAAGGAGGTTGACTTACATAGGTTTGGCAACAAGGCGGGAAGGATGTTGGCCAATCTGGCAAGGGGCAGCAGAAAGATGACAGTGATCTCTAAACTGAAAACAAAGGGGGGAGAGGTGACTACGGATCCTAAGGACATTAATAAACTGTTGGGAGATTACTATAGAAAACTATATGGGTCAGGGAATAACGACATGACTGATGAGGCAGAGTGGCTAAGACAAGCCCAAATGCCTAGCTTGACGGAGGAAGATTTGAGTGCCTTAAACGCAGATATCACAGTAGAGGAGGTGACGAGAACAATTGGGGAGCTTAACACCAACAAGGCACCGGGACCTGACGGTTTCAATAGTGAATTCTATAAGGCTCTGAAGGATCTGATCTCGCCGGATCTAACCTCAGTCTTTAATGCTTTCCTGGGAGGGGCGGAAATACCCAAAAATTCCAACATAGCATATATTAAATTACTCCCCAAGGGAACCAAGGACCTGGATGATCCCTCTAGTTATAGACCTATATCGCTCATAAATCAGGATTTAAAAATTATGTCCAAGATCATGGCTAATAGACTGGCCGAGATCTTACCTAGGATCATTACGAATCACCAGGTGGGGTTTATTAAGGGGAGAAATGCCGTTACCAATATTCGAAAGACAATTCTAGTGGTAGACGCGGTTAGACTGGGTCTCACTGAGGGAGGGGCTAGACCTGCCCTAGTTACACTTGACGCAGAAAAAGCGTTTGATAATGTAAATTGGGGGTGGTTAGACAGGGTAATGGAGGCCATAGGGATTGTAGGCAAGATGAGACTTTACATTAGAAACCTTTATGCCAACTCGGGAGCTAGGGTTCACACTCCGGGCTTTCTATCAGACGTGTTCCCTTTGATGAAGGGAACAAGACAGGGCTGCCCATTATCTCCTCTTTTATTCAACCTGGCAATCGAGCCGTTGTCAAGAATACTACAGGGACAAAATAGCTTTAAAGGAATCAAGATAAGGGGTTCAGAAGTAAAGACAGCGCTTTTTGCTGATGACATCATACTTTATATGGGGGACCCCGGTGCGGATTTGCCACAGACTCTTGCCTTGATTGAAAAATTTGGCTCATTCTCCGGTTTCAAACTGAACAAAAAAAAATGCGAGATCATGTTCCTAAAGGGGCATCATGGGACAATGGGGGGACAAATAAGGGATGGCTGTCTATGTGGAATTCCTATAGCACAATCTTCAATTAAATACCTGGGAGTGCATATAGGAAGATCGGTGGAAACAATCTATAACTTGAATTATGGACCGCTAATCAGGAAAATTATAGTTCAATTAAAGGGATGGAAAGGTCTGCCACTTCCATTACTGGCAAGATGCCACCTGATAAAAATGATGAGCTTTCCTAGGCTGCTGTATCCCTTCCAGACAATCCCGCTATTGCTAAAACTAAAGGATGTGAATAAGCTCAACTCCGCGTATACAGAATTTCTGTGGAGGGGAAGGAAACCCAGAATAAAGCTGCGTACGCTGATGAAGTCAGCAGAGGAGGGAGGTCTAAACTTTCCAGATGTCCAAGGGTATAATCTTGTATGTATCATGAGGCATGTAATTGATTGGGTGAGAGGAACGAGTAGGCACTCAGATCATGCGATCGAAACTAAATATGCGTCACCGTGGGATCTGACGTCCATTCTGCACTCCCCACTATCCAGGGTTGAAGGGCACATAAGGAACTCAATTATATTCCGAGACACCATGCTAACATGGAAGTCGGTAAGGAAAAAACTGGGGCTCTCATGGAAAGTGTCCAAGTACTTGAACCCCTGGGCATTCCCAAATTTTCCCCTGGGACGAGAAAACAAGCTATTTACTAGATGGAAAGAGAGGGGAGTCAGGAGAATGATAGATGTTATGAATGTGGAGGACAGGAGGTGGATGACAGGTCGGGAAGTGCTGGATAAGTACAACCTTAATAGCTCACATGTCATCCAGTATGAACAATTGAAACATGGAATAATAGGAGACCTGGGTGTGGTTGGAAGAGAGCTGAACAGAAGTTCGATTGATGAGTTACTGGAATGTGATGTAACAAGTATAAATGTCTCTAAAATTTATCGATCGCTAAGGGGGGTGCTTATCTCTCGGGAGGATAGTCGGACTTTAAAAGCGTGGGGGAAACAATTGGGAAGGGAAGAAGTGGTGGATGATATACTGAGAGGATGGGTACAAGTGCGGAAACATATTACCAATGAGAGATGGAGAGACACTCAATTCAGAATTCTACATAGGGCCATTATAGGTTTCAACATACCAGGTAGGGATAGGTGGTGTCCTAAGTGTCAAAAAGAAAAAACGGATATGCTGCATGGGCTATGGGAATGTGAGACAATCGCTAGGTTCTGGAACCAAGTCAGACTATTTGCCCAGTCAACATGGGGAATTTTCAGCAAACTAGACTTAATGGTGTGGATTTTCCACTCCTTTGAGGGAGGAGTAGGAGGAGGACCGAGCACGCAGGAAAAGAGGAAATACGCAATAATGCATGACATAGCCTTGATAGCTAAGCGTTGCATCTTAAAACACTGGATTCAAAGGGAGGGCCCATCCATAAAGGAGGTTGTGGGCGAACTACACAACCTTCTGAAGTGGGAAAAACTAGAAGCGGAGAGGGATAAAGATGGGTTGACAGCCAAGTTTTTTGTGAGATGGAGACATTTTATTGAAAGCCAATTCACACAGGGAGAAATAATTAACCTGATGGCACCTTTTGTTCACTCGGAGTGGTATATCCTGAGCGATATCCAGGACAGCCTGGGTAAACTGAGAATCACCTAGGAGGGGGCTCTGGCGGGAGGGGGAGACGAGACGGTTGGGAATACCAAGACACGCTAGCAAAATTGAAATCATTCAGGGACGACACAGAGATTTAACGAATTGTATTGCATATGTTATATTATATTTCATTACCTATGTTTTGGTTTAATGTTACTGTATACTATCTTAAATCGAACAGCAACATGGAACTCCAAATTGGGGTATCACCCACCTCTATGTCACATTTTGTCAGACGAATGTTCTTCTTTTGCAATGATACTTGTCATGTTTTTACAAATTTGAAAAATCAATAAAAAACGTTTTGGAAAAAAAAAAGTAGTGGACAACCGCTTTAAGGCCCCTTTCAGACGCACGTGTCTCCGGTACGTGCTAGGTCCATGCCCGCATGTACCGGAGACACGGGCACACGTAAACCCATTAAAATCAATGAGTTTATGTCCACGCACGTGTGCAGCTATTGGTCCGTGCCTCCGTGTGGGTTTGCTCCACACGGATGCATGTCCGTGTTTCTCCAGCAACACGGGTGTCACACGGCCCGCACACGTACCACACGGAAGTAGTGTGGATGCGGGCCCACGTGACACGCGCTGGAGAAACACACGTGTCATTTTAAAAATAAAAAAAACACATACTCACCCCCACCATACCTGCAGTCTCTGCTGCGGCTGTTACCTACATCCGTCCCCCAGTGATTCTGAACAACGCATCATCTTCACTGGGGGCCGGAAGCAACATCAGCAGGGCGTGGCCTGTGCCGGACGCTGTCATTCAGCACCACAGACAGCTCCAGAAGAAAAAGGTAAGGCGGGGCTTTCCGTTCTCCGTGTGAGAACACACGTAGTGCCATAAACACGGCACACGGCGGGGAACACGCACCTTTGACACATCCGTGAAACACAAGTGTGATTTTCACAGATGTGTGAAGGGGGCCTAAGGCTGTGTGCCCAAGATGAGTTTTTAGTGTGTTTTTGACACTGCTTGTGGGTACGCCGAAATTTATGTCCAGATTTTTCTGCATTCGAATCAGAAAATCCACCTATAAAAGTCACTCATGTATTATTAGAGCGTTTCTGCACCGGAAATGCATTAAAAATGCATATGATACACACATAGCTATATCAATACATTTTTTGTCCCCCTTCACACACACGTGTCTCCGGTACGTGCTAGGTCCGTGCCCGCATGTACCGGAGACACGGGCACGCGTAAACCCATTAAAATCAATGGGTTTATGTGCACGCACATGTGTAGCCATTGGCCCGTGCCTCCGTGTGGAGCAGACGTGTGTCCGTGTGCTCCACACGGATGCATGTCCGTTTTTCTCCGGCAGCACGGGTGTCACACGGCCCACACCCGTACCACACGGATGTAGTATAGATGCGGTCTTGTGTGACACGCGCCGGAGAAACACACGTGTCAGAGAAAAAAAAAAAATCTTTACTCACCTTCTCCAGCCCTCCTGTCTCTGCTGCTGCTGTCACTTGCTGCTGACCGCTGCTCATTATGCTCCTTTAATATTCACTTCACTGCGGCCGGCAGCAGCGGGGAGTCGGCAGGGCTGGAGACCGTAGATCAGCACCACGGACAGCAACGCCAGGGACAGGTGAGCAGAAAGTCCCGTTCGTGTGTTATCACGGATAACACTCGGAGAACACACGTAGTGCCATAAACACGGCACACGGAGGGGAAAACGCACCTTTGACACGTCCGTGAAACACGTGCGTGATTTTCACGGACGTGTGAAGGGGGCCTTTGGCAAAGCCAAATACCAAGGAGTATCAAAGACAAAACAGCATGACATACTACAAGAGACAAAAAAAACCACAGCGTCAAAAACACCATAAAAAGTCATGTAAAAAACGCACACAAAAACACTGAAACAAACGCAACTAACCTAATGTACGGTATATAATAAGGGGAGAAATGGTGAAGAAATTCTGCAACATCAAAGCTCACCAAATACTCATCGTGTGAACATAGCCTAAGGAAAATGAGAACTGCGCCAAAAAAACTCACCAATCAAGGAGCATTTCCTAAAGCTTTTTATTCTTGAAAAATGTATCAGATTTACAGTATATTCCATAATAACTCACTGCCATACTGCTTTCTGCTTGCAGAAGAGCACCTCCATAATTTTTGGTCTGGGATACAAGCCTAATGTGAACACTGCTTTCTCCTTCATGTGTAAGGTGGGGACGGGAGGATGTTTGACTACAAAGCTCCTGCGCTTCTGTAAAGTACAGGTTATCTCCCATAACCCAGACCCATGTCTGAATGCAATTTTACAAAAGGGAGGTCAATAATACGTGCTAATAATATATATTTATTTTAAAAGGAAGAAGAAAAAAAATTGAGATCCTTTACTTTTTAACCAGTCTAAATATTAATTTTAAAAAATCTAATTGGTCATATGAGTACTTCTAGAGAAATATCCACAGTTTGCCTATATACATAAAATACAAATAAATGAAATACATCATGATAAAAACAAAGAAATTGAATTTGTATAATCTGTGTACAGCGCTGTATGTTTCTGCCCCAATAGAATAAAAAAAAAAGGTCCAGATCGATCCAGTGCACATAAATCATTATGCGAATGCGGAGAGTCAGGAAATCCATCACAGCGCAGTCTCATCACATGTCTGATATTCATCTGCAAGGTACAGCAATAATCACATTACTATAAAATCTATTGGAATCAAAACAGAACCTTGTAGATAACCTATGGATGCTTAGCCGAGTGTTCATATGTATTAGGGGTATGGAAAGACAGTTGTCGGCTCAGCGAGCATTTGCAATCCAAGGCCCCCTTCACACGTCAGTGATTCCGGTACATATGACTCCATTTTTATACGCACCGGGATCACGGACATAGGCACACCCATTAAAATCAATGGGTTTGCGCACACATCAGAGATTTCACGTGGACTGGGTGTCCGTGTGTTCTGCACGGAGACAAGTCCGTTTTTCTCCTGCAGCAGTGATGTCACACGGACCACACAGTGATGTGATCCATGTCATACGTACCGGAGAAAACACATGTCTTTGAAATAAAATGATTTTCTATACTCACCTGTCTCCAGCACTGCTGTCTCCGGCGCTGCTGTCGCTTGCTTCCAGGTCTGCCCATTATGCTCATCAATATTCACTACACCGCGGACCCAGAGACATCAGCACCACAGACAGCAGGACCAGAGACAGGTGCGTAAAAAGTTCCTGATCGCCGTGTGCTATCACGGATAGTACACAGAGAACACACATGTTCCAAAATTACGGCACACCAAGGGCCATACGTGCCTTCAACACATCCGTGAAAAAACGTGTGTGTTTTTCACTGACTAGTGAAAGAGGCCTAAGGTGTATAGGCACCTTGAAGAGATTGTTCACTACTTTTACACTGATGGCCTACCCTTAGGTTAGGTCATTAATGTCTGATTGGCCAGGGTCTGACATTCCACACTCCCATTGATCAGCTGTTCCTGGTGCAGTTCCAGAACTGCCCCATCAACTGACAGCGGCCACGTACTGCCAAACAGGAAGAGGATGTGCAGTACCCGGCCACGGCCACTATCAGAAGACAGGACAGTGCCGGATATGAGCATTTCCAGCTGCCTGCTGCCACTGCCGGCACAGAGAACAGCTAATCGGAGCGGCTACGGGCCATGAATGTAAAAGTAGTCAACAACCCCTTTAAAATCATATAAATGCAGGCATACTGTAAATGTTATACACATTTTATTATATATATATATATATATACTTATATATATATTGTGAGACTGTGACCGGGGTTATCTATGACGGCCGGTATGTCTCGCCCAGGTTGTGCTCACTCCATGATAGAAAGTAAATCCACTATAGGGTTAATGCTGTTTCCCTACAGGCTTAAGGAAGGGTTAAAAGGAAACAGGAACGAGGGCAGGTGTGCCGGGTGTGGGGGAAGTGACCAGAACTTCCTGAGCCCTCTGCTGGAGAGGCACATGTATTTTGTTATGGACTTTTTGTTTGGACATTAAAACCGTGTGCTGTGAACCTTGATGCCTGGATCCCGTGTCTTCTGCTGCGCAGCCGACCGTGCTACCTCACATATGGTGGAGAATCGGCGGGCATGACAGCCGGTGAGGTGTAGCATCCATCCCTGGTGACCCAGCTGCGCATGTCCTGGATTCGAGCGGCTATACTACAGCCCAAACCCGGCGACGCCATGGAGGACATACTAAAGCATTTGGCTCAGGCTAATGTACAGCAGCAACAGACCAATGCACACCTGCTCCAATCCTTGCAAGTGCAGGAAAAAAAACTCCAAGAACAGTTGGATCAGGCCAATGCACGTCAGCAGCAATCCTTGCAAGTGCAGGTCAAAATGCACCAAGAACAGATGGAGCAGGCCAATGCACGTCAGCAGCAATCCTTGCAAGTGCAGGACAAAAGGCACCAAGAACAGATGGAGCAGGCCAATGCACGTCAGCAGCAAGCCTTACAATTGCAGGAAAAAAGGCACCAAGAACAGATGGTTCTCCTGGCCAAGTCGATCCGTGCCGGACCGGCAGCAACAACCCCGGGACCGGGTGACGACGGCAGCGTCCGGAAAGCGGTGAGACAAGCGTTGCAAAAGATGACCCCGGGTGATGATGTGGAAGCGTTCCTGGCGGTGTTTGAGCGGGTGGCCGAGCGGGAAAAGCTGCCGACCCCGCAGTGGGCTGAGGTATTGTCGCCCTATCTGACGGGGGAACCCCAAAAAGCGTACCTGGACCTCGGTACCGAGGACGCCATTGACTATGTGACCCTGAAAGCCGAAATACTGGCTCGGTTGGGGGTGAATACCTATGTACGGGCTCAGCGGGTAAATCAGTGGTTCTATGAGGAAGCCAAACCCGTACGCTCCCAGGCCTATGACTTATTACATCTTGTAAAAAAGTGGTTGCAGCCTGACACTCTGAGCCCGGCGCAAATGGTGGAAAGGGTAGTAGTGGATCGTTTTGTGCGCACTTTACCCGTCACCGTTCAACGGTGGGTAGGACAGGGTGACCCGAGTACCCTGGACCAATTAGTGTCCCTGGTAGAGCGGCATGTGGCTACGCAGGACTTGATACGGGACACTGAGACTTTGCGTACCGCCCGTCGGTCCGGCCCCTCCAAGCCTAGGGCCAAGGACCCACCGCCGACACCGGTACAGGAGTCCGCTACCATCCTGGCTGAGGCCGCGCCCGCCGTTCCTGAGGTCCGGAAGGCCATGTACCCTAAACGACAACTTGTCAAGGGGGTTTCCTTCCCTATTAGATGTTGGCGGTGCCAGCGGGTGGGACATATGGAAGCCCAGTGTCCCCTGACCACGGAGCCCATGGATTGTGGGGTTACCCGGCGGGGTTCAATGTATGCTCAGGTGGTGTGTACCGCTGACCTGGTCTCCCCAGAGACAGAGCCCCACTTGTGCCAAATACAGGTGAATGGATGTCCGGTTACAGGATTGTTGGATTCCGGAAGCTTAGTGACCCTTGTGCGATCCACCTTGAGAGCTAAAGTAAAGGCCACAGGACGCACTGTGGGGGTGGTTTGCATACATGGGGACCGCCACGACTATCCCACGGGGATTGTCACCATCACAGCACCTTGCGGTCAGGTGCAACATGAGGTGGGACTTCTTAACACTCTTCCTTATGACGTGATCCTAGGAAGGGATCTGCCCTATTTTTGGACTTTATGGAGGGGACCCCCTAAGTCCCCTCAGATATTGGTCGGTCCGGGACCTGAGCCCTACAATCCTGAATCCGGGACACCTGCCGTAGGGGTCACGATGATAGGGACAGAGTGTGAACCCGATAGGTCACCCCTAGAGGTATTGGCAGGAGAGGCTGAGACGGTCGAGCCCATCCCGGAGTTGGAGGCGTCCCCGGATACGTTTGGGACAGCCCAACTCCAGGACCCTACGTTAATACATGCCCGGAGTCGGGTGACAGTAGTTGACGGGGTGGCACAGCTGCCCAGTGCCCAGGTAAGGTACCCCCATTTCGCTCTTAAGCGGGATTTACTCTACCGGGTAGATGAAATACGGGGCGTAGGGGTAGAACAGTTGGTGGTGCCCCAGCCGCATCGCCGGCGGGTCCTCGACTTGGCTCATAAACACCTGATGAGTGGCCACCTAGGGGTCAAGAAAACGCAGGAGCGAATATTGCAAAGGTTCTATTGGCCCGGGGTCTTTGGGGAGGTAAAACGGTTCTGCGAAACCTGCCCGGAGTGTCAGCTTACTGCACCCCTGACCCATTTTCGCAGTCCGTTGGTACCGTTACCCATTATAGAAGTCCCTTTTGAACGGATAGGGATGGATCTGGTGGGGCCCCTCGTAAAGTCCGCTCGAGGGCACCAACACATCCTAGTGATCGTTGACTATGCCACCCGGTATCCCGAGGCGATACCTCTCAGACATACTGCAGCAAAGCTTATAGCTCGGGAGTTGTTTGCTGTGTTCTGCCGGGTGGGATTGCCCAAGGAGATCCTTACGGATCAGGGGACCCCATTCATGTCTAAAGTGACCAAAGAGCTATGCCGGCTACTCCAGATCAAGCAGTTGCGTACGTCTGTGTATCATCCGCAAACGGACGGTTTAGTCGAGCGTTTCAATAAAACCCTGAAAACCATGCTAAGAAGGGTGATTTCAAAAGACGGGAAAGACTGGGATATGATGCTTCCCTATTTGATGTTTGCCATACGAGAGGTGCCACAGGCATCCACGGGGTTTTCGCCTTTTGAATTGTTATACGGGCGACATCCCCGGGGATTGTTGGACCTGGCAAAGGAAACATGGGAACAAGAGCCCACCCCCCATAAAAGTGTGATTGAACACATTTTGGGTATGCAGAACCGCATAAGCGCGGTCATGCCAATTGTGAAGGAGCACTTACAGGAGGCTCAGGCCGCGCAAAGCGGCCGCTACAATAGACAAGCCACCGTGCGGACCTTTAAACCCGGGGATCGGGTGTTGGTATTGATCCCCACGGCGGAGAGCAAATTCCTGGCTCAGTGGCAAGGCCCCTACGAGATAAAGGAAAGAGTAGGGGTGGTTAACTATAAAGTATTGCAGCCCGGTAGGCGGAAACCTGAACAAATATACCATGTCAACCTATTAAAACCTTGGCAGGAACGGGAAAGCCTGATGGCTGTTTTTTCCCCACCTCCCTCCTCTTCGGGTCGTTCACATCCGGCTCCAGCGACCTCCGGAGAGGACGAACCGGAAGTAAGGATTGGAGAAGCCCTCACCAAGCAACAGAGGCGAGAGGCCAGACGGTTGGTTCAGCAGAACCCCGATGTCTTCTCCGAGCTGCCCGGTAGGACCAGTCTGATACGACATGATATTGTCACCGAGCCCCACCTGAAGGTACGCCTGAAGTCATACCGGGTACCGGAGGCTCGACGACAAGCCATATCGGAGGAAGTAAAGACAATGTTACGCCTGGGGGTCATCGAAAAATCCCGGAGTGAATGGGCTAGTCCGATTGTCCTAATACCAAAACCCGATGGCTCCTTAAGGTTCTGCAATGACTTTAGGAGATTGAACGAAATATCCAAGTTCGATCTCTACCCCATGCCCCGGGTGGATGAGCTGATTGATAGGCTGGGACAGGCGCGATATTTTACCACGCTCGACCTGACCAAAGGGTACTGGCAGGTGCCACTAACGGAGTCCGCCAAGGAGAAGACCGCTTTTGTTACGCCGGAGGGTCTCTTCCACTATGTTGTCTTGCCTTTTGGGTTACATGGCGCTCCGGCCACGTTCCAGAGGTTGATGGACTTAGTGCTGGAACCCCACCAGGCGTATGCATCAGCGTACCTGGATGACATCATTATTTACAGCTCCGATTGGCAGACCCACTTGGAACAGGTACAAGCGGTGGTGGACGCGCTTCGATCAGCCGGATTGACAGCCAATCCCAAGAAATGTGCATTGGGACTCACGGAAGCCCGCTACTTGGGCTACGTGATAGGCCAAGGAGTGATTAAGCCCCAAATTAACAAGGTTGAGGCGATCCAGAAGTGGCCTAGACCCCTGACCACGAAGCAGGTTAGGGCCTTCCTGGGTATCGTGGGGTACTACAGGAGGTTTGTAAAGGATTTTGCGGGACTATCAGCCCCCTTGACGGACCTTCTCAAAGGCAAGAAGTCCGTCATGGTGCGGTGGACTCCGCAGGCCGAGGACTCCTTCCGGGCCCTGAAGGGGGTCCTGTGCGGACAGCCCGTTCTGGTCAACCCTGATTTCCGGAAGGAGTTCATTGTACAGACTGACGCCTCGGAGGTCGGCCTGGGGGCAGTGCTGTCTCAAGTGGTTCAGGGGGAGGAACACCCCGTCACCTTCTTGAGTAGGAAGCTCACCCCTCCCGAGCGGAATTATAGCGTAGTGGAGAAGGAGTGCCTGGCGATCAAGTGGGCCTTGGAGTCCCTACGCTATTACCTGCTGGGACGGCAGTTTCGCTTGGTGACGGATCACTCTCCACTGGTCTGGATGAGGTCCGCCAAGGAACGGAATGCCCGGGTTACCCGGTGGTTCCTTTCTCTGCAGAACTTCCGGTTTACGGTTGAACACCGGGCCGGTAGGTTGCAGGGCAACGCCGATGCCTTGTCCCGCGGCCCGTGCTTGATGGCTGGAGTTCAACCCCGCACGCTTGAACTGAGGGGGGGGGTATGTGAGACTGTGACCGGGGTTATCTATGACGGCCGGTATGTCTCGCCCAGGTTGTGCTCACTCCATGATAGAAAGTAAATCCACTATAGGGTTAATGCTGTTTCCCTACAGGCTTAAGGAAGGGTTAAAAGGAAACAGGAACGAGGGCAGGTGTGCCGGGTGTGGGGGAAGTGACCAGAACTTCCTGAGCCCTCTGCTGGAGAGGCACATGTATTTTGTTATGGACTTTTTGTTTGGACATTAAAACCGTGTGCTGTGAACCTTGATGCCTGGATCCCGTGTCTTCTGCTGCGCAGCCAACCGTGCTACCTCACAATATATATATATATATATATACACACACACATATATATATGTATATACATATATATATATATATATTATCACACACACATATATATATTGTGACAATGTGGGCCCCAAGTGTAGGTGGGCCACACATCAGGTAGCGGGATTAAAGCACGCCAGAGTAATTGGTCTCTTTAACAGACCATCTGGTTTATTAACAGGTCCATAAACCATATCAGGTCACATAACGTAAAGATGCCGTTCGTTGGCTTTCTCCTCAAAGACCAACACATAATATAAAGTCCACACACTTTTGGACTGCCACCCATGTGTCACTGACCCTTGTCAGTATCCAGACCCCAGGTCCAATCCCAGTTACCTTCCTCTTAAGGTGGCTAGTGTCCTTTCCAGGTTCCCCCTGGCTCCAGCCACATGGCTTTACACATGGACCTAAAAGCCCCTTCCTTCAAAAGAAGGTCTCCGGAGGAATGCAAAACACCCTGCTTCTGCTCTCTCCATCTCCAGCACACACACTGGAAGTCTAGAGCCAGTCTCTCCCTAGACTGCCCTCGACACTCTCCCCCCCAGGTTCAGAGACAGGATTGCTTTAACCCCTGGAGCCACACCCACAGGTGGTAAGGAGTGTGTAATCAGCATCACACACCCTTCCATGGCTCTGCATGAATGCAATCCTGTGGAACCACAGGTCCCAGCCAGTTTCACATTGCAGAGCACCCACGCTTCTGCAAAACATACCGGCCTTTTGTAATACAGCCGGTTGATACCTCACATACCCTCCCCCTCTGTTCAAACCCGTAGGGGAGAACACTTGCCAATGACCTGGGGCCGCGAGACAGGGCATCCCCGCAGCCATGCCCCACCAGTCGAGAGGGCCGTCCAAGAGCAGTAGTCCCTGAGGCACCGCCCGACACTGTCACCAAACCCTGTCTGGTCAACCTAGGGTTAAAGGACGTCCCATTTCCAGACCGTTCTCTCCCCGACCCCCTCCCAGGGTCACCGTAGTAGAGAGACATGTCCCCAGTCAAACCTACAGTCTTGTCCGAACCTAGGCTTTCTCGAGTACCCCCAAGGCTACCGTCGGGAACTCTAAGCTCATAGCGGCCACTATCTACCGTACATCGTAGGTTACCACTCTGTCGGCGATTCCTTTTATCGCGCGTCTGAACTACTGGACCGACACGCCATCTTCCACTTCTTTCCCCTGAACAACGGGTGGAAGACGGCTGCTGTCCCCCACACAGTTGGCGAAGCTGCTCCTTAATTTTCAGGTTTTCTTGCCACAACCGCTCCATGTCACGTACATGGTGTACCCGATATTCAATAAGGCTTCGAATGGTTCCAAGACTCTCTACAGTCCCGACACAGACAAACGGAACCATACCAGCTTCCCTGGGTATCTTGCTCTCATTAGCAGCAGGGATTCTTAATCTCACCAATCCCGACTTATTCACCATGTCTTGCATGACTCGTCCGGTTTTTCCAATGACTCTCCCCACCAGAGCCCGGGGTACTTGGACAATATCTTCCGCCAGACTCTGCGCTTTCCTTTTATACTCTAGCTGTCTAGTGGCTTCTTCCTTTTGCAGTTGGGCCTGCCACTTCATACGAACACATCTGAAGTGCATGTCCTTTAGAATAGCCACCCGCTGCCCAGTAATTTTACTGGTAGACAATATCACTAACTGTTCAGCCCCTGGGGTACAGTAGACCTCACACGCTTCCACAGCTCTCTTAAATTCGTCATGCATGCACCCGGTGGCACACGCTTCTCTTAAGTCCTCAGGTATATCCACCATGCACTTGACTACAGAAGTCTCATTCATCCCTGCCACATGCTTGTCAAGTTTAGCTTCCAGAGTTAGCTCTCTTTGGGCCTCCCCTGCTTCAACAAGTTTGGTCAGGAGTGACACTCGCTGCTCCATCTGCTCCAAGTCTCCCTGGGACTTGGACTGGTACTCTGCCAAGCGACTTCGGAGCTCAGCCACTTCTTTCTCCAGCTCCCTTACTCGACTCTCAGTAGCCTGCCTAAGAAGTATCTCTTGTTGCAGATGGTCTTTGCTCATCCTCTTGAATGAGTCTTCACTTGCGGACCTCTCTGGTCTATGACACACTATTTCTGAGGCTTCTTCCACCTCAGCTTCAGAACATTTGGGTTTCTTACTCTTCTTACCCACGACCTTCTCTATATCCTCCATCATGGTTTTACCAAGCAGGTCAGGCAGGCTCCCAGTCCTGGATGAGACCTCTGGTCCAGGCTTCACCTCCTCAGAGGCTCTCTTCACTTCAGCGCCAGCTGTTTCTTGGGTCTTCACTGCATTATCTTCCACTTCCTCTGGGGTCTCTGCAGTGTCACCCTCAGCCTGGGTGTCACACCCTTCAACATGGCACTCTGTTCCTTTTAGAGATTTGGGGCTAAATTCGCTGTCATCCACCCCAGCACTTGGTAGTTCACCAGTCTGCTCACCACGACTGTTGGGGATTATTCCTTCCCCCACACTCTCTAGGATTCCATTTCCTATACCATTCTCGCCTGACAGACTATCAACTTCACACTTTGAAATCATAGGGACCACCACCATTACGTCCTTGGTTGGCTCCTTCTCTGCACTTGCAGCGCGCTGATTTCTGTCGTCACAATGTGTCAGTTCAATCTCTGATTCCTCAGTCTTTTGTAGGATATCACCGTCTGACTCCACCGTAGCAGGTGTTATTAGCACCATGTCTTTATTAATCAGGCATGTCACTTTCTCTGCACCCTCAGACGGCCTACACTGTGCCCCCTCTCGGCGCTTATTACGTCTTCGGCGTCGGGAGGAAGTTTTGCCCTTCTCGCCCATCTGTACCACACTGTACTCGTTTGTCACCTTACTAGAGTCAGTGTCTTTACTGGAGTCATCATCGCTCCCCCTGGTATCCTGGACTATCATGTCCCCACTTAACCAGATATCTGCCTCCCTTTCTGGAGCTACCCCGTTTTTAACGGTCACACTATCGGTTATTCCCTTAGTCCTTATGTCACTAAGTTGGGTCCGTCCATCATTTTCTTTGGTCACCCCTAACTTAGGACAGTCAATTTTAGGAGGTGCTATCTCCTCCTTACCACACATAACTGCACAACAAGGACCCCTTTTCACCTCCCAATGTGGTGGGGTTTCCTTTGGGCTGTTCCGGCTCTTACACAAGCAACCGTATACGTCCCCCTGCTTCCACAAGTGCACAAATAATTTAGAGTCCCAACCTATAATAATTGGGTGCAGTAAATCTGAGACTACACCAACATCATGAGAACCACTGTCCCAGGCTGTCTTAATGACCACGCTGGAGACCGGGTATTCTGTCTCATTACTGTGGGTGCAGCCGACGTGGATCTTCCTTCCAGGAATCAAGTGGACATCAGAGGTGGCCCTCACCAGGGTCACCAAGCTCCTTGAGTCTACGACTCCTGTTACAGATTCCCCATCCACTTCCACGGAACACAGACGTGGCTTCTCGTCGGATGGGTGGTCTATATTGCAAACAGGACACTTAAGGCATGAACACTGTTGTCCCTGGCTACAGTCCATCTGCACCACTTCACCCTTGGATTTGGGATGCTCCGCTCTCTTTTGGGGGACCACCGCTTTCTGGGACTCCACCCCCTTATGGGCAACCACCCCTTTATGGGACTCCACCCCCTTATGGGCAACCACCCCTTTATGGGACTCCACCCCCTTATGGGCAACCACCCCTTTATGGGACTCCACCCCCTTATGGGCAACTATTCCCTTCTGGGACTCCGCCCCCTTTTGCGGTTTCCATGCAATGTCCTTAGCCCCCAGTTCACACCGTTTGCCCTTGTCTCCCTGGGCACCCAGTGTCCCTACTGGCCCCTGAAGGGAACGCTCAAACTGGTCCATGGCTGTGACATCGCTACACACCGACAGCTCCTGCTGTCCCCGGACCAGGAACTGGTACAGCTCCTCCACAATGTCCGCAGGGACCATTCCCTCTTTTTGGCTTTCAGCCCCCACTGCTGTCACTGGACCTCCAGGCACATGCTGTTGGTGCTGCTGACTCTGCAGCAGCTGGTTCAGGAGCTCCTCCATGCTGTAACGAAAAAGAGGCACAGGAGGGGCGCTCCAATGGGTAATACCCGGTGGTCAAAGACAGGGGGGGGGGGTTAGAGAACCACTAACCTTTCCGGGTTGTACCGCCCGTACAACCAGGATCTCCAGCCTGTGGTGTATCACTGCTCACCAAGCAGGGCCTCGCAATTCCGGCTGGCCTGGAACCTCCAGTCGCTTGACTCTCGCCACTGCAGCACAGGTCCCCAACGACCTGCTGATTCACCGCCAGGTGCTTGAGAGCGCTGTCCCTGTTCGTGGACCCGCCGATCCACCGCCAGCTGCTTGAGTGCGCAGACAATTTTCGTGGACCCGCCGATCCACCGCAAACCGCTTCAAAAAAATTTTCGTGGACCCGCCGATCCACCGCAAGCAGTCCGTATCCACAGGAATATGTCCTAGGCCGTTGCCCTTAGCAACCAGGCTGCATTGCCCTTAGCAACCAGGCTGCGTTGCCCCTAGCAACCAGGCCATATGCCCGCATTCTCCACCATAATGTGACAATGTGGGCCCCAAGTGTAGGTGGGCCACACATCAGGTAGCGGGATTAAAGCACGCCAGAGTAATTGGTCTCTTTACAGAGAATAGTGAAGTAGGGCTTGCAAGGCTGCGCCAGTGACCACTCTGAACATAGAGAGTTAATGTTCCTTTATTTCATCTTTAGGTCGACGCGTTTCTGGAGTCTCTGCTCCCTTCCTCAGGACACACAGGAAAAAAGTACATCAAATCTGCTAAACCATGAGGACTGCAGAATCTATATACATTCCGTCATGATGACGTCAAAGCCCAGCCTCTTCCAAAAAAAAATCGGCGGGAAAGACACATCAAAAAAAACAAAAAAACACATACAACAATGAAAATCACGATCAAAAGATTACATCATTATATATGGAAATATCGTCATATTATCCAATAGAAATGAAATAAAATGAAGATATGCAATAAAAAGAAAAAGGAAGAAAAAAGACAAAATGTGTGAATTATTGTGTATTTAAATGAAATATGGGAATAAAACCCTGCACTGCCAAGCCGCTATGAAGCGGTCTCGAACCCATGGGAATATTAACTCTTTTCTCAAAGGGGTTGCATCTCAAAGAGAGCAAACCGTGTCTCCACCTTAGGAGTCCCGAAAAACACCTTTTGAAACCAAGTGTAGAATGATATACCTCTGAAAGTGTAGCTGTGAGAGGAACCGTATAATTCCGAGTGTTAACGTGAAAATACTGCGTAAGTCAACGTAAAGTACCTAAGCCGGGGTGAAGAAAGTTCAGAGCGTGGGAAAAAGTGAGTGCGCATGTCAGAAAAAGGTCCGGAGCTTGTTAAGACAAGGTGAAGAAAGTTCAAGGAAGTTCAAAGCGTGAGAAAAGAAAGTGCACATGTCAGACATGGGGTGGGGAGCCAGTTAGTATTCCAAGATACGTGTAGAGAAAAATATATGCCGGTTATTCATCAGAAAACCTTATTGCGGACCTCGTGGAATAACAATTAAAATTAAAAAATAATAAAAAATAGGGGAAATGTCGGGATAAAGAAAGGGGGGGGCGGGCATATAAAATTCTAAGTATATAAATCTAGGGCTGACACAGTGTCTATATATAATAAAAAAGGGCAAAAATCCGTATTTTTAAGGGAAAAATAATAAGCACACATAACCGAACATAGTACTTGTATGGGTAAAAAAATGTATACAGTTCAATATAATATAATCGAAAAATGCTGATACTATGAGGCAGGCTGAAGGGAAAAATCACACAAAACAAAAAACGGGAACACATGGATTTTATATCCCTGTGTTATAGTCACAATCTCATATGTCAAACGGTGCGCTGGTAGGGAGGAATCCTATCCCCCTCCCTGCAACCAAAAAAATGAATGAACTATGCCTTCGATACCAATGGAAGGCTCATATACCGCGGACATTGGGTCAGACCAAAAATTAAGGAAATGAAAAAGTGAAGAAGAGCCTGTCCAAAGTATGGGAAAAAACACAAATTATTCTAAATTACAGTGCGCAGGGCAAAAGCGGAAAATATGTAACTGGCGTGTTAAAAAGGGGCGAAAAAACACATGACTTAAAAAACGTGAAGATCGGATAGATCCAAAAATGAGTCCAAAACATGAATAGACCAGAAAAATAAATACAAAGTGCAAAGTGCAATAAATACAGGAAAGAACAGTAATCATAAATAGGACAAAAGTCCACAAAAGAAATGTCAACACCTTCAAATGGGTTAAAAACATTGTAAATGAACTGTAAAAGATATATATATATAAATACACCATATTCACATGATACAATATTATATAAAAAAAGGGGAAAATAAAATTTCTATATATAACTAAAGTCTAATATAACTCCCAAACCTAAATGAACATTGAATAAAAGCATAAAACCAACAATGTAAAACGGGATATAAAATTAAGACCTACCAACACAAATAAGACCACAATAAAAATATAAAATCCACAATGGTACTATATAGCAGGATATGATATTTTAACCCTTCATAAACAAATCAGTCACCTCATTTAACCCTTGTGGTTTCAAAGTATTAAGTTTATAAATCCAGAACGTCTCTTTTTTGTTCAAAAGTTCCACCCGATTATTGACAAGGGGAGGTATCTGTTCAATGGGAGTGATTCTCAACCGTGATTTACCTTTATGTGTCAAAGTTACATGTCTGGAGAGACCATGTAACAAAAAACCTATTTTAATGTTGTATCTGTGTGAGTTCAGTCTATTATGGAGGGGCTGTGTAGTTCTGCCCACATACCTTTTCTCGCACTCACATTCTATTAAGTATATCACAAAATCAGTTTGGCAAGTCATATGGCTTTTGATGGGGAATTCTGTCCCCCCTGGAAACAGCCCAAAAGAGACCCTTCTATGTTGGATAATATTACAACAAAGACAATTTTTCACCAAACACTTAACACTTAACACTTTGATCTGATCGGGAAGATCAGAAATCCCGAGAATAAGGAGAAAAACATGGCCTTTTCCTCGAATTTCCTAATGACATATAGTGATGATAGTGGCAAAGTGAAAGAGATCATTGCCAAACACTGGAAAGTCCTGTTGAATGATCCGTTCCTAAAGGAGACTTTACCTCTGAAACCGGGAATTACGTACCGTAGGGCCTCGAGTCTGAGAAATCATTTGGCCCCCAGTAGACTCAAAAATAATAGTAGTGATATGGTCATCTCTACCACCAAACCTTTGGGGGTTTTTAAGTGTTTGGTGAAAAATTGTCTTTGTTGTAATATTATCCAACATAGAAGGGTCTCTTTTGGGCTGTTTCCAGGGGGGACAGAATTCCCCATCAAAAGCCATATGACTTGCCAAACTGATTTTGTGATATACTTAATAGAATGTGAGTGCGAGAAAAGGTATGTGGGCAGAACTACACAGCCCCTCCATAATAGACTGAACTCACACAGATACAACATTAAAATAGGTTTTTTGTTACATGGTCTCTCCAGACATGTAACTTTGACACATAAAGGTAAATCACGGTTGAGAATCACTCCCATTGAACAGATACCTCCCCTTGTCAATAATCGGGTGGAACTTTTGAACAAAAAAGAGACGTTCTGGATTTATAAACTTAATACTTTGAAACCACAAGGGTTAAATGAGGTGACTGATTTGTTTATGAAGGGTTAAAATATCATATCCTGCTATATAGTACTGTTCTTTCCTGTATTTATTGCACTTTGCACTTTGTATTTATTTTTCTGGTCTATTCATGTTTTGGACTCATTTTTGGATCTATCCGATCTTCACGTTTTTTAAGTCATGTGTTTTTTCGCCCCTTTTTAACACGCCAGTTACATATTTTCCGCTTTTGCCCTGCGCACTGTAATTTAGAATAATTTGTGTTTTTTCCCATACTTTGGACAGGCTCTTCTTCACTTTTTCATTTCCTTAATTTTTGGTCTGACCCAATGTCCGCGGTATATGAGCCTTCCATTGGTATCGAAGGCATAGTTCATTCATTTTTTTGGTTGCAGGGAGGGGGATAGGATTCCTCCCTACCAGCGCACCGTTTGACATATGAGATTGTGACTATAACACAGGGATATAAAATCCATGTGTTCCCGTTTTTTGTTTTGTGTGATTTTTCCCTTCAGCCTGCCTCATAGTATCAGCATTTTTCGATTATATTATATTGAACTGTATACATTTTTTTACCCATACAAGTACTATGTTCGGTTATGTGTGCTTATTATTTTTCCCTTAAAAATACGGATTTTTGCCCTTTTTTATTATATATAGACACTGTGTCAGCCCTAGATTTATATACTTAGAATTTTATATGCCCGCCCCCCCCTTTCTTTATCCCGACATTTCCCCTATTTTTTATTATTTTTTAATTTTAATTGTTATTCCACGAGGTCCGCAATAAGGTTTTCTGATGAATAACCGGCATATATTTTTCTCTACACGTATCTTGGAATACTAACTGGCTCCCCACCCCATGTCTGACATGTGCACTTTCTTTTCTCACGCTTTGAACTTCCTTGAACTTTCTTCACCTTGTCCTAACAAGCTCCGGACCTTTTTCTGACATGCGCACTCACTTTTTCCCACGCTCTGAACTTTCTTCACCCCGGCTTAGGTACTTTACGTTGACTTACGCAGTATTTTCACGTTAACACTCGGAATTATACGGTTCCTCTCACAGCTACACTTTCAGAGGTATATCATTCTACACTTGGTTTCAAAAGGTGTTTTTCGGGACTCCTAAGGTGGAGACACGGTTTGCTCTCTTTGAGATGCAACCCCTTTGAGAAAAGAGTTAATATTCCCATGGGTTCGAGACCGCTTCATAGCGGCTTGGCAGTGCAGGGTTTTATTCCCATATTTCATTTAAATACACAATAATTCACACATTTTGTCTTTTTTCTTCCTTTTTCTTTTTATTGCATATCTTCATTTTATTTCATTTCTATTGGATAATATGACGATATTTCCATATATAATGATGTAATCTTTTGATCGTGATTTTCATTGTTGTATGTGTTTTTTTGTTTTTTTTGATGTGTCTTTCCCGCCGATTTTTTTTTTGGAAGAGGCTGGGCTTTGACGTCATCATGACGGAATGTATATAGATTCTGCAGTCCTCATGGTTTAGCAGATTTGATGTACTTTTTTCCTGTGTGTCCTGAGGAAGGGAGCAGAGACTCCAGAAACGCGTCGACCTAAAGATGAAATAAAGGAACATTAACTCTCTATGTTCAGAGTGGTCACTGGCGCAGCCTTGCAAGCCCTACTTCACTATTCTCTGTTATCAGCCATTTTGGGTGCTGCTGCCGTTGGCCGTGACTATTTGCCTGCATAGTAGTTGTGACTCTCACAACTCACGGGGTGAGTGACTTTCTGTACTTTACCCCTTATATTACTCGGATAAGACCCTATTTGCGCTTCTTTTTCCACAGTCCTTCGTATTGTTCTGCCTGGTGTTTCTGGCGTGACCAGATCCTTTCGTTTGTGGAATACAGCAGCAGAGGGTCTAATAATGGATTATTTCAACCAGCGACTCACGTCCAGGGAGAAATTGATCTTACAGACAGTAGGATCCAATGAAAATCATAATACCGATTGGGATCTCGATTTACCCAACATCTATACTGAAGAGGATACGGTGGCTTTAAAGAAACTCTTTCTACGTTTGGAGGACCTTCTCAAGGAGGAACTAAGGTTTGGGCTTGATGCCAGATTTTTATCTATCTATATGGAAGAAAAACTGTGCCCGAGGGGCTTAAGGATAACACATGACTCACCATTTCCTGCAGATCCGATTTTTACATCGGAATGGGATGGGATTTTAAAAAATTGCATGCAAGCTATGTTACAGTGCCTGTTCAAAAAGAGGACTATTATTGCCACGGAGGCCACAGAAAATATTAATTCACTATACAAAGAGCTCACCCGTTATGAGCTGCATCCTGAATATAGGTTCTTAAACTCCGATATCAACACCAAGCTTACACAATTAGAACAGGACACCATATTCAGGAAATCTAAGAAATTACAGCGTGATAGGCAGGATATGATCACTAAGAAACCGTCCAACAAAAACAATGCAGATAAGGGGTCCTTCAATTTAAGACCGAGATTGAACAGCCAATACAGAAATTTTTATAACAGCAAATTTCACAATAAAAGACCTAGGTCCATTTCCACTCATAAGCCTGGGTTGCGTTCTAATGAGAGTGAATTGAACAAATCACTATCGACACATCAGGTGTCCACTCCTAACCTGGAGACACCTGTTGTAGTCACCCCTGAAGAGGTTTTTTCCACTGTTTTGAGGGCAGAGGCCCCTGTTTTTACCAGTCCAGGAGAGGTATTTTCTGACCCTTTGGTCAAGGAGATCCCTGTCGTGGGCAGAGTGAGCATGGAATCCCGGAATTTTACTGAGACAAGATTGCAATTGGAGGCCCTAAGGCTACAAATTGAAAAGATCCGGAAAAATAGGATCTTGGACCTAGAACAGGACCTTCCAGATCCCCCCATGGATCTTAATGGAGGGTCTGATTTTACCGACCTCTTAGATCTTTCTACACATGAGGAGTATGTCCTCCTGCCCACCCCTCAGGGGTCGGAGGGGGGTCCCACTCCTCTATTACCTAAAGTTCCCGTTTATGACTCCCCTGGGAATAGTACTGCTAATGCCAATGCTAATACTATTATAGTTGATAATTCTCGGAAAATCGATGCTTGTGTGCCTTTTTTACCTGTGGCAAAAAACACCCAGGTTCATATCACCAATTTCCTCACTCCAAGGGGGGGGAAAAGAAAAAACATTTTAGAGGAACCCGAGCAGGCATTAGGGTCAAACAAAAAAGAGAAGAAAGGTCAAAATTAACCAGTGTTAAGGAGGATACAAAGGACAATTTTGGAATCTTTAATCTATCCAACCATTCTCTATCCAAAGGAGAACGCAGTGTTCTTAGCAAAGGGCTGTCCTTCTGCCCCGTTGCTAACTCTAATGATTTTAATTTATTTATTGACTTTCAAAAATTTATTAGAAAACTAACATTAAGACGACATTTTCAGATGAATAAATTTAACCCCAAGAACAATTGTATCCCTATACCTGATGATTTTTTACACACAGATTTGAGGTTGAAGTCCAATTTTTACCCACTTCAGAGCAAAGGACACCATTTAAAAACCTTTAATGATTTAGTACTGGAGGACCTAAAAAAACTCGATTTGAGGGGGAGTCCACTCAAGCCGAATTTGACCAGAGAGGAGAGAAAAGCCCTCTTGTCCCTTAAATCCAACCCCCATTTGGTGATTAGAAATGCGGATAAAGGAGGAGGGATTGTAGTGCAAGACAAGGATGCATATATTCAGGAGGCTCTAAGGAACCTATCCAACCCTATACATTATGAAGTTGTTGACATTAAATCATATGAAGAAGCAGTTCTGAAATATAGAACACTCATTCAAAGGGCAGCATCACTAGGGATCCTTGGTAAGGAGGAACTCAAGTTCCTAGACGTCAAAAATCCAAGAGTAGCTTTCTATTACCACCTACCTAAAATGCACAAGTGTCTTGTAAATCCCCCTGGAAGACCGATCATTTCAGGGATCGGTTCCTTGACCGAAAATTTAGCTGACTACTTGGATTGTGTGATGAGGGTTCATGTATCCAATTTAAGGAGCTATTTGAGAGATTCCACTCAGCTCATAAACCTTATAAAGGATATTGAATGGAAAGAATCCTTCTTGTTTGTATCATTAGATATAGCTTCCTTGTATACCAACATTGCTCATGATTTGGGGCTGGAGTGCTTCAAGCAGTTCCTATATATGGATGAGAGGCTACCGATTGAGCAGAAAAACTTTCTGCATGATGGGATGGAGTTCATATTAAAGAACAATTACTTCACCTTCCAGGATACTATGTACCATCAATGCTGTGGCACAGCGATGGGCTCGAAAGTGGCACCAACTTTTGCAAATCTTTTTATGGGTCTTTTTGAACTATTATTTATATATAATTCTGAGCTTTACGAGCATGTGATTGTATATAAGAGATATATTGACGATTTATTTATAATCTGGGACAATTCAAAAAATAATCTACAAGTCTTCTTGGACAGCATCAAGAATAACGATTGGGGTCTTACCTTTTCGCCTACAATTAAGACAGACAGGATAGACTTCTTGGATTTGACGATTTTTCACGAAAAAGGGTCGATTTATACTAAGACCTTTTTTAAAAAGGTGGACTGCAATGGCTATATCAATTTCACTAGCAGCCACTATAATAAATGGTTGCTAAATATCCCCAATAATCAATTTCAGAGGGTACGGAGGAACTGCACCCGTGATTCAGACTTTCATGAACAGGCGGTGGTCCTGAGGGACAGATTTCGGGATAAAAAATATCCGGTGTCTGTGATCAAAAAAGCCTACAATAATAACAAGTCGCTTAAACAGGTTGATCTGATCGGGAAGATCAGAAATCCCGAGAATAAGGAGAAAAACATGGCCTTTTCCTCGAATTTCCTAATGACATATAGTGATGATAGTGGCAAAGTGAAAGAGATCATTGCCAAACACTGGAAAGTCCTGTTGAATGATCCGTTCCTAAAGGAGACTTTACCTCTGAAACCGGGAATTACGTACCGTAGGGCCTCGAGTCTGAGAAATCATTTGGCCCCCAGTAGACTCAAAAATAATAGTAGTGATATGGTCATCTCTACCACCAAACCTTTGGGGGTTTTTAAGTGTTTGGTGAAAAATTGTCTTTGTTGTAATATTATCCAACATAGAAGGGTCTCTTTTGGGCTGTTTCCAGGGGGGACAGAATTCCCCATCAAAAGCCATATGACTTGCCAAACTGATTTTGTGATATACTTAATAGAATGTGAGTGCGAGAAAAGGTATGTGGGCAGAACTACACAGCCCCTCCATAATAGACTGAACTCACACAGATACAACATTAAAATAGGTTTTTTGTTACATGGTCTCTCCAGACATGTAACTTTGACACATAAAGGTAAATCACGGTTGAGAATCACTCCCATTGAACAGATACCTCCCCTTGTCAATAATCGGGTGGAACTTTTGAACAAAAAAGAGACGTTCTGGATTTATAAACTTAATACTTTGAAACCACAAGGGTTAAATGAGGTGACTGATTTGTTTATGAAGGGTTAAAATATCATATCCTGCTATATAGTACCATTGTGGATTTTATATTTTTATTGTGGTCTTATTTGTGTTGGTAGGTCTTAATTTTATATCCCGTTTTACATTGTTGGTTTTATGCTTTTATTCAATGTTCATTTAGGTTTGGGAGTTATATTAGACTTTAGTTATATATAGAAATTTTATTTTCCCCTTTTTTTATATAATATTGTATCATGTGAATATGGTGTATTTATATATATATATCTTTTACAGTTCATTTACAATGTTTTTAACCCATTTGAAGGTGTTGACATTTCTTTTGTGGACTTTTGTCCTATTTATGATTACTGTTCTTTCCTGTATTTATTGCACTTTGCACTTTGTATTTATTTTTCTGGTCTATTCATGTTTTGGACTCATTTTTGGATCTATCCGATCTTCACGTTTTTTAAGTCATGTGTTTTTTCGCCCCTTTTTAACACGCCAGTTACATATTTTCCGCTTTTGCCCTGCGCACTGTAATTTAGAATAATTTGTGTTTTTTCCCATACTTTGGACAGGCTCTTCTTCACTTTTTCATTTCCTTAATTTTTGGTCTGACCCAATGTCCGCGGTATATGAGCCTTCCATTGGTATCGAAGGCATAGTTCATTCATTTTTTTGGTTGCAGGGAGGGGGATAGGATTCCTCCCTACCAGCGCACCGTTTGACATATGAGATTGTGACTATAACACAGGGATATAAAATCCATGTGTTCCCGTTTTTTGTTTTGTGTGATTTTTCCCTTCAGCCGGCCTCATAGTATCAGCATTTTTCGATTATATTATATTGAACTGTATACATTTTTTTACCCATACAAGTACTATGTTCGGTTATGTGTGCTTATTATTTTTCCCTTAAAAATACGGATTTTTGCCCTTTTTTATTATATATAGACACTGTGTCAGCCCTAGATTTATATACTTAGAATTTTATATGCCCGCCCCCCCCTTTCTTTATCCCGACATTTCCCCTATTTTTTATTATTTTTTAATTTTAATTGTTATTCCACGAGGTCCGCAATAAGGTTTTCTGATGAATAACCGGCATATATTTTTCTCTACACGTATCTTGGAATACTAACTGGCTCCCCACCCCATGTCTGACATGTGCACTTTCTTTTCTCACGCTTTGAACTTCCTTGAACTTTCTTCACCTTGTCTTAACAAGCTCCGGACCTTTTTCTGACATGCGCACTCACTTTTTCCCACGCTCTGAACTTTCTTCACCCCGGCTTAGGTACTTTACGTTGACTTACGCAGTATTTTCACGTTAACACTCGGAATTATACGGTTCCTCTCACAGCTACACTTTCAGAGGTATATCATTCTACACTTGGTTTCAAAAGGTGTTTTTCGGGACTCCTAAGGTGGAGACACGGTTTGCTCTCTTTGAGATGCAACCCCTTTGAGAAAAGAGTTAATATTCCCATGGGTTCGAGACCGCTTCATAGCGGCTTGGCAGTGCAGGGTTTTATTCCCATATTTCATTTAAATACACAATAATTCACACATTTTGTCTTTTTTCTTCCTTTTTCTTTTTATTGCATATCTTCATTTTATTTCATTTCTATTGGATAATATGACGATATTTCCATATATAATGATGTAATCTTTTGATCGTGATTTTCATTGTTGTATGTGTTTTTTTGTTTTTTTTGATGTGTCTTTCCCGCCGATTTTTTTTTTGGAAGAGGCTGGGCTTTGACGTCATCATGACGGAATGTATATAGATTCTGCAGTCCTCATGGTTTAGCAGATTTGATGTACTTTTTTCCTGTGTGTCCTGAGGAAGGGAGCAGAGACTCCAGAAACGCGTCGACCTAAAGATGAAATAAAGGAACATTAACTCTCTATGTTCAGAGTGGTCACTGGCGCAGCCTTGCAAGCCCTACTTCACTATTCTCTGTTATCAGCCATTTTGGGTGCTGCTGCCGTTGGCCGTGACTATTTGCCTGCATAGTAGTTGTGACTCTCACAACTCACGGGGTGAGTGACTTTCTGTACTTTACCCCTTATATTACTCGGATAAGACCCTATTTGCGCTTCTTTTTCCACAGTCCTTCGTATTGTTCTAATTGGTCTCTTTAACAGACCATCTGGTTTATTAACAGGTCCATAAACCATATCAGGTCACATAACATAAAGATGCCGTTCGTTGGCTTTCTCCTCAAAGACCAACACATAATATAAAGTCCACACACTTTTGGACTGCCACCCATGTGTCACTGACCCTTGTCAGTATCCAGACCCCAGGTCCAATCCCAGTTACCTTCCTCTTAAGGTGGCTAGTGTCCACATGGACCTAAAAGCCCCTTCCTTCAAAAGAAGGTCTCCGGAGGAATGCAAAACACCCTGCTTCTGCTCTCTCCATCTCCAGCACACACACTGGAAGTCTAGAGCCAGTCTCTCCCTAGACTGCCCTCGACACTCTCCCCCCCAGGTTCAGAGACAGGATTGCTTTAACCCCTGGAGCCACACCCACAGGTGGTAAGGAGTGTGTAATCAGCATCACACACCCTTCCATGGCTCTGCATGAATGCAATCCTGTGGAACCACAGGTCCCAGCCAGTTTCACATTGCAGAGCACCCACGCTTCTGCAAAACATACCGGCCTTTTGTAATACAGCCGGTTGATACCTCACAATATATATATACATATATATATATATACACGTATATATAAATATATATATATATATACACGTATATATATATATATATATATATATATACACGTATATATATATATATATATATATATATATATATATATATAAAGTTTATATATATATATATATATATATATATATATATATATATATATATATATATATATATATATATATATATATATATACAGTGGCATGTAAAAGTTTGTGCACCCCTGGTCAAAATTAGTGTTATTGTGAACAGTTAAGCAAGTTGAAGATGAAATGATCTCTAAATGGCATAAAGTTAAAGATCACACATTTCCTTTGGAGATTTGTGTGCTCAGATAACTTTGACCAAGATTTCAGACATTATTTAGCCTGTTAGGGTTATAGCTTGTTCACTATCATCATTAGGAAATGCCAGGTGATGCAAATTTCATAGCTTTATAAAAACCAAGCCTGCTTTAACCTTGTGCCAAAAAAAGAGCAGCCATGGCATCTTCTAAGCAGCTGCCTAGCACTCTGAAAATGAAAATGGTGGAGGCCCACAAAGCAGGAGAAAGCTATAAGAAGATTGCAAAGTGTTTTCAAGTTGCCCTTTCCTCAGTTTGAAATGTAATTAAGAAATGTCAGTTATGAGGAAGAGTAGAAGTCAAGATAAGGTCTGGAAAACCAAGCAAAATTTCTGTGAGAGCTGCTCGTAGGATTGCTAGAGAGGCAAATCAGAACCCCTGATTGACTGCAAAAGACCTTCAGGAAGATTTAGCAGACTCTGGAGTTGTGGTACATTGTTCTACTGTTCAGAGACATCTGCACAAATATGACCTTCATGGAAGAGTCATCAGAAGAAAACCTCTCCTGCATTTTTACCATAAAATTCAGCGTCAGAAGTATTCAAAAGAACATCTAAAGAAGATGATGTATTTTGGAAACAAGTCCTGTGTAGCGATGAGGTTAAAAAAGAACTCTTTGGCCACAATGCTTGATGTGGAGAAAAAAGGACACAGAATTTCAAGAAAAGAGTATCTCATCAACCATTAACCATGGGGGTGGATCAATCATGTGGTGGGGTTCTGCTGCAGCCAATGGCATGGAGAACATTTTAAGGGGAAAAAAAATAATGGATTCAATGACATTTCAACTAATTCTTGATGCAAACATAACGCTATATGTAAAAAAGCTGAAGTTGAAAAGAGAATGGCTTCCACAAATGGATATTATCCTAAACACATGTGAAAATCCATAATAGACGACCTAAAAAGGTGCAAGCTGAAGGTTTTACAATGGCCCCTGCTCTGAACATGAAAATCTGTGGCTAAACCTCAAAAGAGCAGTGCATGCAAGACGACTCAGGAATCTCACAGAACTAGAAGACTTTTCCAAGTAAGAATGGATGAAAATCTCTCAAATAAGAATTCAAACACTCTTGGTTGACTACAAAAAGCGTTTATAAGCTATGATACTTGCCAAAGGGGGTGCTACTAGGTACTAACTGTGTAGGGTGCCCAAACTTTTGAATTGACCCATTTTTTATTTTTGATAATTTAAAAATGCAAAACATGAATGTATATATATACAATTTATATATATATATATATATATATATATATATATATATATATACAGTTAGGTCCAGAAATATTTGGACAGTGACACAAGTTTTGTTATTTTAGCTGTTTACAAAAACATGTTCAGAAATACAATTATATATATAATATGGGCTGAAAGTGCACACTCCCAGCTGCAATATGAGAGTTTTCACATCCAAATCGGAGAAAGGGTTTAGGAATCATAGCTCTGTAATGCATAGCCTCCTCTTTTTCAAGGGACCAAAAGTAATTGGACAAGGGACTCTAAGGGCAATTAACTCTGAAGGCGTCTCCCTCGTTATCCTGTAATCAATGAAGTAGTTAAAAGGTCTGGGGTTGATTACAGGTGTGTGGTTTTGCATTTGGAAGCTGTTGCTGTGACCAGACAACATGCGGTCTAAGGAACTCTCAATTGAGGTGAAGCAGAACATCCTGAGGCTGAAAAAAAAGAAAAAATCCATCAGAGAGATAGCAGACATGCTTGGAGTAGCAAAATCAACAGTCGGGTACATTCTGAGAAAAAAGGAATTGACTGGTGAGCTTGGGAACTCAAAAAGGCCTGGGCGTCCACGGATGACAACAGTGGTGGATGATCGCCGCATACTTTCTTTGGTGAAGAAGAACCCGTTCACAACATCAACTGAAGTCCAGAACACTCTCAGTGAAGTAGGTGTATCTGTCTCTAAGTCAACAGTAAAGAGAAGACTCCATGAAAGTAAATACAAAGGGTTCACATCTAGATGCAAACCATTCATCAATTCCAAAAATAGACAGGCCAGAGTTAAATTTGCTGAAAAACACCTCATGAAGCCAGCTCAGTTTTGGAAAAGTATTCTATGGACAGATGAGACAAAGATCAACCTGTACCAGAATGATGGGAAGAAAAAAGTTTGGAGAAGAAAGGGAATGGCACATGATCCAAGGCACACCACATCCTCTGTAAAACATGGTGGAGGCAACGTGATGGCATGGGCATGCATGGCTTTCAATGGCACTAGGTCACTTGTGTTTATTGATGACATAACAGCAGACAAGAGTAGCCGGATGATTTCTGAAGCGTACCGGGATATACTTTCAGCCCAGATTCAGCCAAATGCCGCAAAGTTGATCGGACGGCGCTTCATAGTACAGATGGACAATGACCCCAAGCATACAGCCAAAGCTACCCAGGAGTTCATGAGTGCAAAAAAGTGGAACATTCTGCAATGGCCAAGTCAATCACCAGATCTTAACCCAATTGAGCATGCATTTCACTTGCTCAAATCCAGACTTAAGACAGAAAGACCCACAAACAAGCAAGACCTGAAGGCTGCGGCTGTAAAGGCCTGGCAAAGCATTAAGCAGGAGGAAACCCAGCGTTTGGTGATGTCCATGGGTTCCAGACTTAAGGCAGTGATTGCCTCCAAAGGATTTGCAACAAAATATTGAAAATAAAAATATTTTGTTTGGGTTTGGTTTATTTGTCCAATTACTTTTGACCTTCTAAAATGTGGAGTGTTTGTAAAGAAATGTGTACAATTCCTACAATTTCTATCAGATATTTTTGTTCAAACCTTCAAATTAAACGTTACAATCTGCACTTGAATTCTGTTGTAGAGGTTTCATTTCAAATCCAATGTGGTGGCATGCAGAGCCCAACTCGCCAAAATTGTGTCACTGTCCAAATATTTCTGGACCTAACTGTATATATATATATTCTATGACGTCTGTTTTTGGTTATATATGATTTTAGGGAATATTGTAAAATAAGTGCTAACATATCCACTAATCAGAACAGTCAGAACAGGATGTACGAATCCAGAAAGCAGAAGAAGAAGCTAACCTGCTATCCCCAATTCTGTATCCAGAAGTTCTTCCTCATCTTCATCTACCTTCTTTAAAATTAGAGCAAAGAAAATTGCAAATCCCACAACCTGGAAATCATAAAGGATTTTCAAAAGTGTTTTTAATGATAACAAAACTTTATAAAACAGCCATTGCATATCATTGGTTCCTAGTATTGTACGTTTTCAGAGGTTATTTGCAGGACCCAGTCCATCGGCCCCAAGTCAGTAATCTGCGGCCCTGAAAAACCACCTCCTACCTACCGGGATCTGCAGTTCATCTTTTGATTAGCTGGTCTGGCACAATGTCACATGTGTATCACATGACAGACCGGATCAAAAGGAGGACCAGGAGGTAGTAAACAGTTCTGAGGGCTTCTGTCCACTGGACACAGATTACTGGTGTGGCCTATGAACCAAGTTCAAAGAATCGATTCTCACCAACTCAAATTTTGTTTTTTAACACCATGTCTACTATGTAAGACATGGTCAAATCCATCAGAGAACGAGTCACTCATTTTTAGTGGCTCCTCTCTGGCTAATAGGGAGTTGCATAAAGGAGACTTCCATGGCTAATAGACTTGGTTTTTGTTCATGAGTAGTGTTGAGCGGACCCGGATCCGCAAAATCCGGATCCGCACGGTTTGAGAGCCCGATCCGAGTCCGACCAGTACCCGAAATTCGGGGTGCACGATCCGGATCCGTTTTATTTTTCTCTCTCTCTCCCGATCCGGATCCGCCGGTCTCTCTCTCGGCAACCCGATCCGGATCCGCCGGATCATCTCATTTTAAACGACACCGCCAGGGTCACGGAGTCTAGCCCTGCCGCCGTGACATCTAACAGAACTATTTCTTCTTTTTTGCCTTGCAATAAAATCACCTGCAGATATTTACCGTATCAAGTCTACTTTTTTGAGCATGCCGAAACTATTCTTACATATCAACATATCAACAGAACCAGCTCGGTTCTGAGTGCCCCACGGCCCTGGTGGGCTTGTCATATCCAGGACATGGGCTACAATGCATTCCTTGTGTCAAGCCACTAATGACCAATAGACAACATCAACAATCTCTCTCTCTCTCTTCTCTCTCCTCTCGCCTCTCTCCTCTCTCCTCTCTCGTCCCGGATCTGACTCCCCATTGATTTACATGGACGCGGATTCCGGATCGGATCCGGACTTCTGCGGCAACCCGATCCGGATCCGCCGGACCCGGATTATAACCGATCCGCTCAACTCTATTCCTGAGACATACGTTTTGATATTTACTGACCTTAAGAGGCTGCAGGATAAAGATGCTTTGAAATAGAGATAAAGTCATGGAAACAATCCACCGGATAGAACTATCCTTTCCGTACAGAAACCCATACATCATGGTGAAGTAGGTAGAAACCCCACTGATGGAGATCAGTATGGTCCACCCAATAAATAGGAACCACCAAGGCAATCGCTTCTTTTTAACTTGTTGCTTTTGTTGGGGCCTATATGGGTATGATGGGTACAAAGATCTATCATAAATATAGTGTTAGGATCATAGCCCTTATATTATGTCTTGGTGGCCTTGTGTCTTACCTCTGTGTGGGCAAAGGGCGGACAGATTTGTCTAATACATGCAGAAGAGCTTGTAACTGTGTGAGGAACTCTTCATACTCTTTTTCCGGGACCTGCTGGTTTCCGAGCTGCTGAAGATCTTGAGACACTTTTTTAAGCTTTCGGGACACATAATGTGCACAGAACAAGGCATGTAACTCATCGATAGAAAGCTGCGTCAGGGGTGACGAAGAGGACATCGCTAGGGAGCAATTACGAAGATAATTAGATAATGGCAAACGCAAAGCTTTGGAGGCAGATTAGTTGCAGAATTTTCCTCCTCGCCTTCTAAGACTTAGAACATTATTTCCCAGTCGAAAAAGTTTCATCAAGGCTTATTTTTTTATGTCGTACAAGTCAGGGGTGTACATAGAAATCATGGGGTCCCATAGCAGAATTTCTAACTGGGCCCCCCTCTCCGCTCCCCAAAAAAAAAAATAATATTCGGCTGGGTCACAGAAAAGCATATTTCAAAACTTTACAGCCTTTAGCAAGTAATTGTCCTACTATTGAAGCCCCTAGATTCCCCTTTCATTGTAGCCATAAAGTATGATGGCAACAAAAGTGCCCCACGAATACTGTATGATCCCCCATAGCAAATTCTTCCACAGTACCCTGCACACACACGGTATGATGACCCTACTGTATAACCCCCCCCCCAACTACCCTAGCAATGAATGGTGACCCTGACACAGTAAGATCCCCAACTGTGGGCGTGGCCAGCAGGCAGCATGAGCGGTCGCATCTGAGAGCAGCTCCGCAGTCCAACGCTGATATATACTATTAATCCTGCCGTAATTGGTGCCTAAATACACCTCCGGATTACCTGTGGTGCGGTGAGCATTCAGATCGGTACCATGAGCAGAGGTCGCAGTGCAGCGGCGGCTGAGAAGCTGAAGAAGTTTGCTCGGGACTCCCAGCAAGATGGCGCCGGCAAGCAGGCAGAGCGGGAATCCAGTGAGGCGGAGGAGGAGGAGAGCATGGAGGCCGGATCCAAGGAATCCCAGGAGCTAACCTTACAGCAGGTTACGTCGCAGTTACTTGCAGCGATCCAGGATTCAAAAGTGTCTCTGACGGGTAAGATCGAGGAGGTTAAAATTGATGTGGGTCTCCTCCGGCTGGACTTGCAAAACCTGAGAGAGCGGGTAAAGGAGACCGAGCAGCGGATCTCCACGCTGGAAGACGACGCAAGAGCGACGCCGGGCAGACTGTCCTCTCTGGAAAGCGCGGCAAATAACTGGGCGCAGAGGGCTGATGATCTGGAAAATCGCCTGCGTCGCAATAATTTGAGAATTCTGGGGATGCCGGAGAGGGCAGAATGGAGCGACCCATGTAAGTTCATGGAAAAGTGGCTCTCCGAAACTTTCCCTGATGCGACGCTGTCAGCGGCATTTGCTATAGAAAGAGCTCACCGGGTACCGGCCAGACCTCCTCCTCCGGGAGCGCAGCCTAGACTTCTCCTGGCCCGACTTTTGAGCAGCAGAGATAGAGATGCGATCCTTGGTGCGGCGCGGCGCAAGGGCCCGATTCTACACAACGACGCCACCATATTGATCTTCCCTGATTTCTCTGCGTCGCTCCAGAAAACGAGGGCATCCTTCATCCAGGTGAAAAAATGCCGCAGAGAGCATCATATTGCTTACTCCATGATCTTCCCAGCCCGTCTCAGAGTGGTTCATCAAGAGCGATCCCTGTTTTTCACTTCTCCTGCGGAAGCGGATGACTGGATCAATACATTGAAGAGGAAACGCTGATGCGTCACGGTCACGGGCGCTGCCTGATGGGTCGCGGTTGTGATGGCGTCGCGGTTCTGATTCACTTATTTCATCCTCTTCGGAGCAAGGTCGGTGATGCGATTCCAATCCTTGGGACGTTGTGCTTGAAATCACTGTCGAGATCGCTTCAGGATCATCCTACGCAGGTACTCGGCGTCCCTCGATTCTGAAGGCGCGAAAGATTCCTGTTTGTTTTATCCCTCCTGGCATGCGAGTGGAGCGGGATCGCAATTGCGTTCGCGTCCTGATCATATGATCCCTGTTAGTTGAGAAGCTAATGATCTTATCCGGAGGCGCAGGTGCGCCTGTGGCCTTCCCGGAGGCATGAGAGTTTCCGGATGTGTCCATTGTTGGTTCCCCATTGAACCGGCCTCCGGGTTTGGCCCTCGTCGAAGGCGGGTGGTTTGGGGCCGCGCCTTCGTATGGGACGGCTGCTGCGTTCTCCGGGATCGTTGCTTAGCCCAGTCTGTGCTCCGGATTACTCGTCGCTGATGGGGCCGGACCGAGGTGTCACCAGACGGGACATGGGTCAGACCGCTGTTGCGACGCCCTGAACTCCTTCATGCGATCTTGTTTTATCCTATACCTTTTTGGATCCAAATTGGAACTCTACTTTGGGCTCGCAGTATTTGGCAACGCACTCCAGTTCATAATGTTGAATTTTGCTCTATTACTGCTATATTAAGTTTCTGAGGTTACCATATGTTATAATATCCTATAGTCTAAGATTACCTGCCAATCCTTCTTTTATCTCCTTCACACTCCCACCTCTTCTTCCCCTCTAACCCTCTATCAGCTTATTCCTCATTCCCTTTCACCTCGCCCCCTACCTCCTCATTGTTCTTATTCCCCCTTTCCCTCAGTCCCCCCACTTTCTCTCCTCATATCTCTATATTCCTCCTCTTGCCCCGCTTTATCTCCTATGCTAATCTCTCCTCTTCTCTCTCTTTTTCTTCTACCCTATCTCTCTTTCTTTCTCTTTACCTCTCTCTTCCTCCCCCTTTTTTTTTTTTTTTCTTCTCCCTCTCCCTTTCCTCTTCTCCTCTTCTTCTCGCTCTCTATCCTCTTCTCTCTCTTTCTCTCTTACTTCTTTCCCATCTACTCTTGGTCCCTTCACTTATGCGCGATTAAAGGCTTAAGCTGCAGGGTAATTCATTTATTGGACTGCAGGAGAAGCTCAAGTCCTTGTTTGAGGACACCCCCATACCAAGTACACCATCTAGCCATGTTGGTTCACCCTAGTCGTTGCTGGGGAAAATCTCTCCTGGTCGCACTACTGGACCAGTTCTTGTCGGTTGTGTGTGCGCAACCGACAATTTGTATTTAAGGGTACGTTTACCCAAGTTCTACTGTAGGTTAAGTTTTTGATATCTATCTAGCAATTCAGCAAGTGGCATCTCTCCATGGCTTTAGGCTTGATGACATGGAATGTTAGAGGACTGGGCACATCCGGGAAACGGGCGGCAGTATTTGCTCATATCAAAAAATCCAAAGCTCAGATTGTGTGCTTACAAGAGACCCATTTGTTGTTGGACACCACTAGAGTGCTCCAGAAGCCTTGGGTTCAATGGTCAGCTCACTCTGTTCATTCATCATATTCTAGGGGAGTATCGGTACTAGTCCACAAAGCACTGCGGTGGGACCCGGGTAAAATTTTAAAGGATACTGATGGGAGGTATGTGTTTATCCAGGCTCACATCGATGGGGTTATGATAGTGGTCTTAGCCATATACATCCCCCCTGCAACGGGAATCTCGATTCTATATGAGGCGGCTAAGTTTGCCTCACAATTCCCACAAGCCTTGGTGCTCTGCATGGGGGACTTCAATCTGATTAATAACACGGGACTGGACAGATTCAACACCCGACAGGTCCCGATCTCCCCCACGATACAGACTAGATTGAGTATGTTCTTACAGGAAGTGGGATGGTACGATATGTGGCGGTTTTTTAACCCAGTACTGAGAGAATATACATGTTATACTCCAGGGAAAAACTCGTTATCTCGAATTGATTACATCTGTGGAAATGAACGAGTCTGTGCCCATATACAGTCGGTATGTCATTTGCCTAGATCAGTATCAGACCATTCTCCGGTATTTGTAGGCATTAAATGGGAAGGATGTAAATCTCATAAATTGTCAAGGAAAATTAACCCTTGGTGGCTGTCACTCTTTGGTGCCAATGACAGGATTCCTGATCAGCTTGGGGCATACACGGAAATGAACTCCGTGGAAGAGAATCACTCGGCTTATTGGGACGCGCTTAAGGCGTATCTGAGGGGATGCTGTCACTCCTCTATCTCCTATCACAAGAAACAGGCGGCCAGAGAGGAGGAGGAACTGGCCACCCAAAATAGAGTGCTTGAACATAGATTCACCTCGGACCCCTCTGAGGAAAACAGATCTCAGTGGCTTCAGGCTGGGAGGAAATATCTATTGTATCTGCAAGACAAGGCTAAGAGACATGTATTCTTCACGAGCCAGAGGTATTTTGAGCAAGGGAACCAATCCAGTAGCTTACTGGCGTTTCTGGTGCGTCAATCCAATAGCTCACCTGCTGTCCTCAAGATCAGAGACCCTCGTGGAGGAACAGTTACTTCCGTCAATGGTATATTGGAGGTATTTTTGGACTTCTACAGGAACCTGTATGAGTCCAGGCTGACCGTGTCAAGGGAGGAGATTGCTGAGTACTTACGAGATCTGGAGTTTCCCAGGTTGACTTTGGCTCAGAGATCGGCCTTGGATGAGCCCATTAGTATGGAAGAGATGGTGGAGGCGATAAAGACCCTCAATAAGGGTAAGGCGTCTGGGCCAGACGGACTCCCGATTGAGATCTTTGACAAATATCAGGGGGAGCTGGGCCCAGCCCTCCTGGAAACGGTTGAAGCCTCGTTCCGCAAGGGTCGGTTGCCTGATTCCTTTTATGAGGCAACCATTGTCCTGCTATTGAAACCAGATAAGGACCCATTAGATTGTGGCTCGTACAGACCGATCTCTTTGCTGAACTCTGATTACAAAATTCTTACCAAAATTCTAGCAACTAGACTCAATAAAGTGGTCTCCTCTATAGTACATGAGGATCAGTCTGGATTCATCCCGGGTAGGAGTACCTCGGATAATCTGAGGAGGGCGCAGGTGATCTTACAGATGGGCACCAAGTTAGAGGAGGATTGGGCTCTGGTCTCCCTGGATGCAGCCAAAGCCTTCGACTCTATAGAATGGCCATACCTGCTGGAGGTGTTGCGGGCATTTGGTTTCGGCAACGAATTTATCAGATGGATAGAGATCATATATAAAGCTCCATCTGCTAATATTCAGGTGGGTGGTGGTGTGTCGGAAACTTTCCCTTTGGGGAGGGGAACCAGACAGGGATGTCCCCTATCCCCTCTCCTGTTCGCTCTTGCCATGGAACCGCTGGCGGTGCGCATTCGAGCGGACCCAGTCTACCGGAGGGTGAGACATAGTAAGGGAGATGAACGGTTATATTTGTACGCAGACGACTTGTTACTGTTTGCATCTGATCCGGATTCCTCCATTCCTAGAGCCGTGCAATTGATTGATCGATTTGGGGAGTTCTCCGGTCTGTCAATAAACTGGTCAAAATCGTACCTCCTCTTTCTGTCTCGGAACAGAGAGGATCTGGTGCACGACCACATATGCAGGGTCCCGGTGGTGGCTCATTTCAAATATCTCGGAATTATACTGGCAGGATGCCCTGCGGAGATGATAGCGAGAAATGTAGCCCCCTTATTAGCGTACTTCAGGGAGAAATTTAATAGATGGAGGCAACTCCCACTATCAGTGGCGGGAAGGATTAACCTCCTTAAAATGATAGTGCAACCAAAGTGTCTCTATATTACCCAGCATGTATTTGTACAGATTCCTCGCTCTTTCTTCCGGTCCCTGGAATCTTTAATGATTACCTTTGTCTGGGGCTCGTCCAGATCAAGGGTCCAATTGGCCAAATTACAAAGACCCAAGGATATGGGGGGTATGGCCTTTCCTGATCTTTATATTTACTATCTGGCCGGACAAATGAAATACTTGGGGCCATGGACACTTCCCCGGGTTGGGGGTTCTCCGGAGGGACTCCTGGCAGAGTTCACAGGTGTGGACCTCCTCTGGCCGTTACTGATGGATCACAGGAGGGCCCCTGAGCGTCGTGTCCTCCCGATACACAAACTGGGGGCCAGGATCTGGAAAGAGGCTAAAGCCGTATTTGGATTTTATGATGTACCAACTGAGACGCCCTTATGGGATAACTTGGACCTTCCACATTTTTGTGGGTTGCCGGGGTTTGGTGAATGGAGGAATCGCGGAATAATCTCCCTGGGATCACTGGTCCGGGATGGTGAACTCCGCCCCTTTGCGCAACTGCAGACAGAATTCGACTTGCCGGAATCTCATGGGTTTCAATATCTCCAGATTAGGCACGCCTTTCGAGCTCAGTTCTCTGGCCGTGGGGTTAGATTATCTTCCTTCCCAGTCATTGGAATTATTAGATCACAAGGCCCTGGTGGTCTTATTTCCAAATTATACTCCTCCCTCATTTGGGCCAAGGCCATGAATAATCCTCTTTCTGTCCGTGAGAGGTGGAGTGCCAGGATCCCTGAAATTGATGATGTAGTGTGGGACGACATTGTCGAGTCCCACACGTTGGTCTCTCCTGCTGTTAACAATAGACTGATCCAATTATATATAATACACCAAAGTTATATTACTCCCCAGAGACTGAACAAAATGAAAAAGCTGAATATTCGGTGGGGATGGGTTGTCCGAGATGCGGGAGAGACGGTGCTGATTTCTGGCACATGATATGGGATTGCCGGGTCATTATCTCCTATTGGAGTGAGATTGTAACGACTCTTTCCGCCATATTTCAAAAAGCGGTTGCTATGTGCCCAGTCCTGTGTCTATTTGGGGTGGTAGATGTACACTCCTGGTCCCAAGATGAGATTCTATTAATAAAGAAGGTTCTTTTTCTGGCCCGGAAGGGCATTATACTAAATTGGATGAGCACTCATCCTCCAACTAGAGCCTCTTGGATTGCATTGGTAAATGCTATAATCCCGTCTGAACAATTTGTTTATAAGACGAGAGGCTCTTCAACTAAATTTGACAAAATTTGGGGTAGATGGATGAGGTCGCCCTTGACTGGCGGATCACCGGGTTCTCTTACTGATAACCTACAATCAGTATTATCGCAATAATAGCCAGTAGTGCTCCGGTAGGCAAAGAGGAGACACATGTGATTCATGATACGCTGCCTTGAGTTGGATGTGTCTCGCGAGCTAACACCTTTGCCAAGTTTGATGCTCTATGGATATGCTGAGAGTAATGGATGCTGATTTGATTGTTGATACTTTATTATCCTGATGACCAACCAGTTTACATGTACTCTGTCTTACTGTACAACTTGCTGATTTATTCTTTAATGTAATGTTTTACTTAACTTTCAATAAAACGAGTTTAAAAAAAAAAAAAAAAAGATCCCCAACTGTGACCCCCACACAGCCCTCCATGCAGCATAATGGGCCTACATACCGCATAATGGCTCTTACTAAATATTATTATTATTATTATTATTATTATTATTACTATCCTCCAAATACTATAATGACCCTCCGCACTGTATGATGGACCCCACACAAACCTTCACACTGTATAATTGGTTGCACATAGTATAATGGCCCTCGTATAACTCTATATAAAGTATAAAGGCTACCTCATAGCTCTCCAAATATTATAATGGTCCCACATAGTCCTCCATACAGAATGGGCACCAGTACTCCATATCGTCCAATGCACCCCATATTCCTCCATGTACTATAATACACTCCCCATCTTCCTCCATATAGTATTATGCAGCCCCTACATAGTATTATGCAGCCCCACATAGCATTATGCAGACCCACATAGTATTATGCAGCCATCACATAGTGATCACTTTTAAAATACACTACAATACTGTAACAGTACAGTGTATTGTAAAATTACCTACAGGCTGGAATTGGTCAGTACAAGTATTCTCAAGGGGGAGACAGGAGAAAGTCGCTGATAGACACCTCCCAAGAGAGCAAAAAAATCTGGTGTTATAACTCCATTTGCCTTATCATTTTCTCCCCAACGTTCTCCATCGTTGGATGAGAATCTAGAGGCCCCTCTAAAATCGAGTATTTTAAATTAAACATGCACTGATCCTTATCTCTTCCAACATCATCCGTTTGGGAACAGTTGGGAAGCCTTCATACACCATAGATGGTTATCTGACTATTCTCTAATGTGTGGGGGGTGAATGTTAAGTATTATGTCTTGTGGAACGGTGACGGTGGTCACACTTTGGGGTCTTTTTGCAGCTAACAATTTCTGCAATTTCCTGTTCCGCGATGTAATGGTGGTGAAATCTGAAGTCATACCATATTGTGCATTTTTTTTTCTGCCACTTTCATAGCAGATATACATTACTGTAGAGGTTGAAAATGAAGGCTGTCATGGCCATCTCTCTGTTGTAGAGATTAGTGACAGGTTCTGGGTCAGAGTCTCTTTGCTTTAAGACTCTGCATATTAAATGTATTTTCTTTCCTTTGGGGATGAAATTGTTGATGTCAGTATTCCTTGCCAGCATGTATTCTCATTAACTTCCCAGGTGTTTCCAGTTTAGACCACTCCCAGTCCCTATATACTCATTTGGATGCTTGGCATGAAGGTGGAAGGAGCTGGTGGAGCCCTCTCTGCAAGTTGCTGTGTAGACTGCAGTCTTGGTGATGACTGCAGCAGTCTGTTGTTGTATTTCCCCTTGTCCGTCTTCCCTTAGTATTTTATTAGTGCAGCGGTGGGACTAGCGTCCCTCATCTGCCAGCTCACTAGCCAGGGCTATTACCGAGTCTCAGGTATCCTGTTCGGCAACAGGTGTGGATCCTGTATAGAGACTGACTAGGAGTGTAGGGTACAGCCGCAGGTGAGTGAAGGGGGTGTCCCATCTTCTCTCTCACTAGCACAAGGGCCCAACATTGTTAAAGTGTCCCCGATGTACCCCTTGTGATGTAGAGTATGGTGTCGTGCGCCATACTTCTGATGTCACTCACGTGACAGAAGTATTGTACTCACGTCCAGGTGTTAGCTGCTTTTGCAAAAGGTGTGAGATAATCTGCAGGAGGACAGTAAAGTTTTCATTCGATTCTCGATCCAGGTCCACTTCTAAAGTATTCCGAGACGTTTGGCTCAGAGTCCGCACAAGTTCTGACAAGTCCTAATGAGGAAAAAAAATGGAAAACATTTTATGAAAATGAAAAAACTACTCCAATACCTTCCCCTTCCCCCACCATAAAGTCTTTGTTCTCACCTTCAGAATCATGTTGAAGCTTAGCTGGATGGGTGGACTCTTTTTAGCATTTTGAACTTGTTTGTCTTTTTTAATTTTGCTCTTTTTGCCTTTAGTTTCCTTGGGTTGCGTGTTTCGGAAAATATAGATAATGAGTAAATTGACAGGAAACATGAGAATTGCACTTTCGAAAGCTATCATGATGTCCTTCCATGTCAGAATGAAGCTGCCTGCGAGATAAATAATCAGGAGCGTGATGGAACATACGTAATTACTTACCGGTAATTAAATAATCAAGAGGATGATGGAAAATATGTAATTACTTACCGGTAATGTGTTTTTTTCGGAACCCATGACAGCACCATGGGAATATAAGGGTGCAGTCATGGGTGAGTCAAAAAGTAACATTAGCTAAAGACAGACAAAGATCAAGAGAAACTACTCACCAACGCTAATGAGCACCGGATAAGCGGTTTGAGGAAGCTCCCAGAACATGAGGTTGATGACAATGGTACAGAGGAGAAGACACATACAGCAGGACACTCTCTGGACACGTGTAAAGACACTACGGGCCGGGTGGTTGAGGATGGAAATCCAGATGTGTTCATCACGCAGGCCCCTAAGGGTCTTCTGCAAAAAAAAATATATTTCTTGCAAAATAGAACAGAAAAAATAAGTGGTGATTGTGTGGTCCAAAAATCCTATAGAATTTGCTGAAACTCACTGTGGATTTTTTACTTATTTTTGGATAACAAGAAGCATCTTCCAAAGTATCAATCGAGAAAGAAGTGGCACCGAAAGGGACATACAGAAAATAATGAGCAACATACTAATAAGTACAAGTGGAAATTCACTGCAAAAGTGATCCCTTTCTCATCTCAAAGATGGCACCCAGATGAGAGTCCATAAACTTTTTATCTAATGGGTTTGCTAAAGATAATCTAACCATACGGCATGGGTCCCTAGTGATCAGCTGTAATCTGAAAAAATGTCACTTGGCCATCGGAGAGAAAGCCTTGGTAGCCAATCCTTTAATCAGAAAGGAACTCAAAGTTTTTTAAAAGGACATTTAACAGGATGTTTTTCAGAAAAATACCACGTTTTTGTTTCAAGTGACACGATAAAAGGAGCATGCTGACCTAAAGTATTTCCCGCACCACAATTTCTATGCTCCCTACATCCCCGCTTGTGCCTGCTGCCTGGTCCCTCTTGCTATGCCATAAATTCTGCTCAGCCAATCAATCAGTCAGACTGGACCAGGGAAATGTAGTGGATGTCGTCTATATCGATTTTTCAAAGGTGTTTGATACAGTGCCACATAAAAGGTTGATAAATAAAATGAGATTAATGGGAATAGGGGAGAATATGTGTAACTGGGTTAAGAACTGGATTAGTGATAGGAAATTCCAACTGGGTAACAACTAACTTTTGGGAACCACAGGGATCAGTATTGGGCCCTCTTCTTTTTAACTTTAAAAAAAAAAGTGGCTTTGAAAAGTTGCTAACCATGCTCGGTAATAGTAAAATAAGGGGGGAAGAACAAAGTTAATTAAGATCAAAATACCAATATAATACTTTTAGACTTATTGAAAAGGGTGAAACAATTAACATTAAAATAATACTTGAACTTTGAGGTGTTGGTTACCTAAAGCTCCGTAGTTCTTGATCATTGGCAGCTTTGAAGGTCTTGCTCAGAGAGTCTCCTCTGGGTGGTGCAGACAGCCATGTGTTACACAGAAAATGCCAAGACGTCATGAGCTGGAGATCCTGAATGGTAACCTGAGTCACATACCTATGAGATGGAAAATAAAGTAATTATTCAGGATCCAGGGGCTCTCATATCCACATTGGGAGGTGAGAGGTGTGATTGACGTGCCGCCCGTCGGCAGCTTACCAGGTCTTGTGCACAATTGGAAGGAATGGTGCCTGTTCTATGAAATAGGCCAGAATGTGTCCAAGATACCTGCCAGCACCCCTAATTTGGTGGTCACCACGTCAGTAGCGCCTCTTACCTCGCAAAGCAGAAGCAACACACGCTAGACGACCATATTAAATTGTCAATCTTACCAACTTTTCTGGGCACCGGTGCCGTCATGATTGAGTGTGATACTTTTCAGTTCACCCAAAGGAAATGGCACAAAGAGAATGAAGACATCTACATTGCCACTTTTAAACACCTGATGTCTGGTGTCCGAGAGCAAGATGGGGCCAAACTGGCTTTCTGCACCACAAAGGGACAGACACACCTGTTGGCAAACTTGATGGGTCACTGTCAGGGCACAGTATGCTTCATATGCTATATAGACAGTGTTAATAAAGGCCTCTTACCTTAGCGCTGGTCCCTGCTCCTCTCCGGTGTCCAGTGCACACAGTAATGCGATAACGGTATAGTGCACATGGGTCACTATCACGGGGAATAATCAGTCGATTCTGGGGTTATAAAAAAATAGAAAACTATTAGATCGAAGGAATGAGGTCATTATGGACTGTAACAGCACAATTTACACTAAACTAACACTATAGAAGACACGCAGGGAATGCAGCAACTTTCCATAAATTCTATGTGAACATATTCTTAGTAGGGATGAGAGAACCTGAGCGGTAAAGTTCATGGAGCCTCGTTTTGAGAATGTTGCTCCATAGCAATCAATTGGCATCGTGGGACATTACTCTTTGGATTACATTGGAACGTCAAGATTTTTTTGTATTCAATACATTTTGAAACAAGGGAGAATGTTGGAGTATTCATTCAAATAAACTATTTTCTTTCAGTGTGTGTGTTTTTTTTAAATTCTATACTTACCGGGTTAGTAATGGGGGTGTCTGATAGACGCCTCTCCATTACTAACCCCTAGGATTGATGCCAGATGACATTACACAGCTAACATAAAGCCCTAAAGTATTCCCCTGATTGCCACTACACCAGGGCAATCAAACTGAGCCAAGCAAAGTGCCAGAATTGGATCATGGGGCGGCTGCAGGCTGCTTTTTTTAGGTTGGGAATGGCCAAATAATCTTGGACGTTTCTAGCCTGATAATATCAGCCCCCCGTCTGCTTTACCTCAGATGGCAATCAAAATTAGGGCAGAGCCTTCTCTGTTTTTTAATTTATTTAAATAATTAAAAAAATGGAGTGGGATCCCCTCTATTTTTGATAACCAGCCAAGGTAAAGATAAAGGCGACAGCTGGAGGCTGGTATTATCAGGCTGGGATGGTCCATTGTTATTTAGCCCTTTTCAGCCTAAAAATAGTGTGACGCCCTGGCCTATCAGGATCAGATAGTCACAGGGTATTGTGCAATCTGCCCTTCTGCACAGTATCCACCCTCCTTGGTTAATGGATCCCAGTCCTATGGTGTTGTTAATAGCTTGTGAATCAAAATCCTAGGAACACTTCCCACTTGAACCTACCAGACACACCATTGGGAAGCCTGAAGGGAATAGGGCCGCCCATATGGGGGTTGGTGAGGGGAAAGTGAGGAAAGTGTCAGTTCAGTAGAGTTCAGTAGAGAGAGTGGAGTGGAGTGAGGAGAGCTCCTGGATACTAGGTGGCAGACTGTGGTCTGGGCCTGGTAGAAGCTGGAACCCGGTCACAGGGGTTAGTGTCAAGGGGCACGGACTGCCGAGGAGGGCAGCCAGCGGCCTTGAGCTATCACCGGGCAGGGGCCAGGGCACGACGGGATACGTGGACCCCAGGCCGGAAAGTAGCTTCATGCGTTCCGGTAATTTACCCGATGGGGGTTGAAGACTTCAAGTGTCATCCCCAACCCGCTCCAAAATCGGGGTACTAGCGCACCGATGGGATAGGACTTTCCCACTACAGTCCAAGAAAATCCTACGGGTGAACCCTGAGAGCAAGCTCACTCCAAGCTCACTCCGTTAGCCATACAGGTGAGCGGGACCCAGAGAGTTTCATACCAACGGGTCCAATTGAGACTAAGGTGCCAGGATTAGGGCCGCAGACCAACAACAACACCAGGGGCACGGATGCAGGCGTGCTCCCCGCAGACTACAGTGGTGCTCAGAACTTTGGTTTACAAGCTGTCGGTGTGATTATTCTGGGACTGAGTGAGTACCTTGAAAACCCCTGCACCTATCTCCCCAATGGCACCCGAACACCATCTTACACCAACGGGCCCCAGGACACGAACCCCCTACCCACGGAGGGGTTAAAACATCAGGCTGCCATACCATCGTCACCGGGCTCCCCAACGGCAGTGGTGGTGTCACGAACTTTCCAAAATACCCCTGTATATATCTCCCCCTTCTCTTTTAATCGAGTGGCCATGCGAACCCCAGGTCTGGAGACCCCCTCAAGCCACTGCGGATCCGGATCCGAGCGGCGGCAGCAGCAAACCGGCTGCTCGCCCAGGGTCAGTACAATAGTAGCCCGCAACTGCCCCAGTATTGGCACATCACATTAGATGCTTTGCCCGGCTCTTCTGAGCGTCATATTTTTTAAATGTATTTATTCCCAATCCACATTTATTTGCAGGGTGATTGCCCACATTTTGCTTCTTTTTACAGCTTCCTAGCCCTTACTACTACCATTTTACAGCACAGAAGTTAGGGTCTCCATTGACTTATATGGGGTCCAGGGTCAAGTTCGGGTCCCAAACCAAACTTTTAATTAAAGTCCAACCGAACCCGGAAAACTCGAACAGGTCATCTCATCAATAATCCTTAGGAAAACAATGTTAAATCAGTGGTGGTGGAACGATATGACATGTCACTTGTAGCACAAGTCCCCAGTGCCGATTTAAAGGAGATTTGCACGAAAGCTGCTAAATTTTACAAAACCACTATCGATAAGAATACCCTGTGGGATCAGTTAAGGATCCTCACTGGTGGAAGAAGAAATCCCAGACGTGGGGCTCATTCAGAGATCAGTTTTTCTTATATGAGTGCTATCTGTGTTGTTCACGGATAGCCCTCGTACCCATGATAGTAAATTGGATAGTTCACATGACCGTTTTTTTCCGCTGACTGAGTGGTCAATAAAAAAGTATGGAAACTTGTCTAAAATTGATCCAAATCTATGGATCTGTGAAAAAAAATTGGACAGCACTTGGACTAGAAGGCCATCCATTTTTTGGATAGGAGGAGTGACATCCACCAATATTACATAAGTATTTTGCTGTGGATTTGGTGCAGAGTTCAAAATTTGCACTTGCATGGGGTTAAGGGGGCTTTACACGCTACGATATCGTTAATGTTTTGTCGGCGGGGTCAAGTTGTTAGTGACGCACATCCGGCGTCATTAACGATATCGCAGCGTGTGACACTGACCAGCGACCTTAAGCGACCTCAAAAATGGTGAAAATCGTTCACCATGGAGAGGTCGTCCCAAACTCAAAAATCGGTAAGGGTTGTTTCTCCAGCTGGTTCATCGCTCATGCAGCAGCACACATCGCTGTGTGTGACACCGCAGGAGCGAGGAACATCTCCTTACCTGCCGCCGGCCACAATGCGGAAGGAAGAAGGTGGGCGGGATGTTACGTCCTGCTCATCTCCGCCCCTTCGCTTTGATTGGCCGGCCGCTTAGTGACGTTGCGGTGACGTCGCTGTGATGCCGAACGTCCCTCCCCCTTGAAGGAGGGATTGTTCGGCAGTCACAGCGACGACGACGACCAGGTAAGTGCGTGTGACGCTGCCGTAGCGATAATGTTCGCTACGGCAGCGATCACAAACAATCGCATGAGCGACGGGGGCGGGTACTTACACGCTAGCTATCGCTAGAAATTGCAGCGATATCGCTACCGTGTAAAGCCCCCTTTACTCTACCAGTGCCAACAATCAGCTACCTGCATTTGGTCCCTTAGGTCCATGCGTCTTGCCCACAAGACGGTCAGGATGTAGCAGAAGTAAAAGCATGCCACTAAAACAACGATGACTGGATTCTCCGAGATCCTAGAGAAATACTCGGCCGTACGTGTGACGTCGATCTGCACCGGTAGAACCAAGAATGACGAACCGAAGACTGACAGGTGGTTACACAGGCACTGCACCTTCGTTACCGTCGTCTGGGGTCCAACCTGCACAGAAGTGATGGACAGAGATGAAATCCAACCTAAAACATGAATAATGCTTATAATTTAGCCTGGTGTCTATGGCCTATCTATAGGAACCACACAACGCTACACTCCCGTCGATTATATGCCACTTCTGACTCTCTACTAAGTATTTTATTTTGAGTTTTTCTTTATTTTTCTAGTTTCCTTTCTGTAATTATCAGCCTCTGTGGCTACATTCATATAATATATGCTAGTAGATACCATACCAGGCAGCCATCAGAGCTCCAGTTCTGAAGATTCGCATCCAAGAAAGCACATTGTACTGTGAATGTAGAGACTTTGAGTTGCAGATTCTTTATCTCGTAAGTGTTTGATGGGGAAACCAAAAATATCTGAGTGGCCGTTGGGTTAGAAACCATATCTGGAGTCAACATCCATGTGTAGGTATCTAGAAGCAAAGTAATATACTGTTACTATCTCAACAATATGTCACGATGTTACTTTGGGATAGCAAGGAACAAGGGGCTTCTATATTGTCCCTCACGCTAGGAGACCCTAGGCTATCCCTAACCTCTGAACTACACCTAATGGTGGAGACGCTGGAGTCCTGTGCTTTACTATACTCCTGAGAAATACTACGCTACTACCTTAGGGAGGGAGGGGGTACGAGTGGGTAAGCAGATAAGGATAGACAAGGGAAAACCAAAACTCTGACACACTGCACACACAAGAATAGACAAAGAGACTCAAAAGAAACAGAAGACCATTAGGGTAACAACAAAAAGGCAACAAGGGTAAACTCCACAACCGCACACAGCAACAGGTATCGCACTAGATAGTCTGGATCAGCACACCTCCCTAGGCCAACTTAAATAAACTATAGCTGGCATAGGAGGAAGGATCTAGCCAGCATAAATAGGAGAGCAGATGTGATTGAATCAAAGGAGACTAGCAAACAACCTTACTTTTTTAGCTTGATAATACACTTTTATATACATATCTAGAGTGCTCTGTAGGGTTAATTGTGCTTTTGATACCAGTTTTAATCCATGGTACAAGTCCAGCCGCACGCCGTGATTAACCGAGACGATATTCACCAAGGTGCTTCCTGGAGGGGTGATCATTAATGACAGCTGTAGAGCTTTATCTGCAGACGCCTGGACCGGGGTAGATGGACTCCCTGAGCTTGTGGGACGTGGGAGAAATATCTGTTATCAAAAGAAAGTTATTACCAAGATATTGAGAATGAAATTTATTTAAGATACAGGTACTAAAAGCATGACGCTAAAGATTTAGAAAGCCACCATCTATTGCTACATTCCCACGTTGCGGAGGTTGCGATTGCTGGTGATCGGTTTTATTGGGTTTTGAGATAAATGGGACAGATTTAGAAGTATATATGTACCGCCCCTTAAAAAAGGGAAAAGACATTGCATATAACGCACAACCCATAATGCAATATGGAAACAACCTTTATTAGCAGTGCACTGATACAATTTAAAAACAATTAAAACATAATGTAGACCAGATCCTGTACCCACAAGTTTATAATAATCATAATAATATACAAATTATAACAATAAAACCCCACCACAAGAGGAGAATAAATTGCAGCCTAATGAGACACCTGTAGAGGCAAATAGTCCAGGAACATCACATGCAATGAATACATAAACAATAATGAATACCTGGAGGTCAATAACCAAATGCCAAGCAGGTTAATGGCTCTATATAAGACTAAACAAGGCCATAGCACCCCAGATCACGCAGTGTGGATCACTATATGGTCCTAAGGGCATCATAGCCCTACTGAACGAGGACACACCATCCACTAGGTCCCTAGCAATCCAGAATTGTAGCCAATTCCCAAGTAAGGGAGGAGGGCTCACCTGATACAAGCAAGGGGAATCGGTAGTGAAAGAGCCTATGCAAGCCCCAGGGGGGGGCAGCAAAAATTGTGGAGGGACGGAAGATGATACACTGCAAGGTCCAATGGCAAGCGTATCCACAATGTGGCAGGGGAACACACCAGGGGTACAAGGATCACCCCACGCGTATCGCCGCCGCTGCGGCTTCGTCAGGGACAGTGAAGTGCACTGCGGCACAGGTGTATATATAAGAAGAGAAGTGAGGGTTACTCACAATCAGCTGTGTTTGTCGCTGGCGCGCAGTCCGGACCATGTGTGTGAGAGGATGCAGGCGCAGTGTGTCAAAACCGGAAGTGGGAGTCATGGCAACATCCAACACCATAGACGCAGGCGCCAGAGCAAGTACGGGAGGGCGGAGAGCTCAAAAATGATAAAGCATTGCAGGGGCGATGTCAGGGCACAGAACAGCCTGCACAAACGGCGATATAGATATATAGACATATAAGTAATGGCAGTGATTGGAGCCAGAAAATAAAGAAGCTCCAGCTGTAATTAGAAACAACTGCAAGAAAATGGTAAGGCATTGCAGGGGCGATGTCAGGGCACTGAGCAGCCTACACAGACGGCGATATAGACCTATAAACCTATAAGTAGTGGCAGTAGTTGGAGCTAGAAGATAACAGAACTCCAGCTGTAATTAGAAACAACTGCAATGCTTATGTGAGAAATGGAGGGTAAGGAAAGCAGGGCAAAATAATAAAAAATAAAAAAATCCAAAGGCCCAGCATAAAGAAATAATGAAATGCAAAAATATAATACATGATACTGTAATATTACATATTTGATACGAAAATAGAATATCAAAGGCCACCTGTGCACGTATCTGGAATGTGTAGCCCCATATATACCATTAAGTGCACACAGGCTAAGCACTGGCGCGGGGGGGGGGGGAGGATGGGGGGGAGAGGACATGGGGGAAGGGGGGGGTGTGTGAACCATAAAGCGACACATGTGTGTAATAACCGTATGTCATGTATATAAATAAATATGTATATACACATATATGCCTACAATTGCGGAATCCCACCTAAATAAGGGCCTATAGGGTACGGTGAATGTAGGCTGGCGTATATATACGTGTGAGTGAGGAAAGGGGGGGGAGGGGGTGGGAGGAGACATAGTACCAGAGCCCATGTGGAGGAAACAACTGTCATATATATGGCCATGAAAGACCACATGAAACTGTCCCAAAGCTCTATCAGAGCCAAGGGATCACAGTGACTGAAGAACATATATGGAAAGATAGCCCAGGGCCGAAAACACAGCCATTTAGAACCGTATTGAATATCATGTGCTGATGACAGTAATAGACTCATGAAGGATATCCCAGAGACTGAGGGATGCTCAAAGAACAATCCCTACGATCACAAATGGGTAAATGATCTCAGAAGCACACTAGGGGCACAAAATTCCAACAAGAGTGGAACTCTATTAGTATGACAGAGTTTCTATAAATCGGAAGCATACATACATAGAAAGAGGCTCAGAGTCAAAATGTCCTAACCTGTTAAAAGGATGTTACGTATCCTATTACAGTATAACCATAATAGAAGCTCAGGAAACGTCACAAGCATCAAAGGCTAACATTTATGTAGATTTCTTCCTGCAGCCTATGGTCACCAGACTACCCTCCTTCGTGCAGGATTCTTCAAATTTTATCCACATTTGCAGAAGTATCAAGCTCCCATCGCGGGCACTCTTGGTCACCTGCGATGTGGAGTCTTTGTACTCCAACATGAGGCACGAGGACGGTATGCACGCTGTTGAGTACTTTCTGGACAAACAGGGAAGGTCTGATCGGATGCATGATTCCTTCCTTATAGATCTTTTGGATTTCTTGCTCCGGCATAATTATTTACTGTTTGACAGGAAATTTTATAAGCAGATCTCAGGCGTCGCCATGAGTGCGCGTTGTGCGCCAGCCTTCGCCAATCTCTTTTTAGGTTGGTGGGAGGCCACCCAGGTTTTCCCCTTAACCATCTTCAAAGATAGGGTTCATCATTGGTATCGCTATATTGATGATGTTTTTTTCGTATGGGCAGGAACCAAAGATGAATGTGATGAGTTTATTGCATCTCTCAACAAGAATTCTTTCAATATCTTCTTGACCCATAACATCTCATCCACTGCTTTGCCCTTCTTGGATCTCTCCGTTTCTATTCAGGGGGACCATCTGACGACGACATTATTCCGGAAACATACGGCTACCAACAGCCTTTTGGAATATCAGAGCTTTCATCCACAACATATAAAGAATGGAGTACCTACAGGTCAGATTAGGCGAAATTGTTCTGATGATCATGATTTCCAGCAACAGGCTAAACTACTTACCAACAGGTTCCGAGCCCGTGGGTATCCTGGGAGGGTTCTGTCTAGGGCCTACCAGAGAGCGCAATCTGAATCACAAGCTTCTCTGATTGTACCAACTCCCAAACGGACTGATAGTAAGGTGAGATTTATTACCACTTTCAATGATCAGTGGGGAAGGATCAGGGACATATTACAGAACCGCTGGTCAACGTTAACCTTGGATTTGCAAACTATGGATATAGTTAATCCAACCCCGCAAATCACAGCACAGCGGGCCCCAAATTTGAGGGACCTTATCACTTTGTAAGGCCCACAACCAGGCTCAACAGGGGTACACTCTTGAGGGGTTCATTCCCCTGTGGCGAGTGTAACGTTTGCAGTTATATGCACCCTGTAGCCAACCACTTTACCAATCCGCAGGATGCTAAGAACTACGCTCTTTCTAACTACATAAACTGCAAAACTAGAAATGTTGTTTATTGTTTGATATGTCCCTGTGACCTTGTGTATGTGGGACAAACAACACAGGAACTTCGTAAAAGAGTCCAAAAGCACTTCTCAACTGTTAACCTTGCTTCCGCAGACCTCAAAAAGGGTAAATCCATCACCCCTGTCGCCACCCACTATTTGAGGCACCATCGTGGACAGACAACGAATACACGTGTTTTGGGCTTACAGAAATTTGTTGGTCATGGCAGAGGTGGTACGTGTTCCAAATGGCTTTTGCAACAGGAGTCCAAATGGATTTTCAACTTGAATAGTGTCTCACCCTCTGGCCTTAATGAGGAGCTCCTGTTCACCGGATTTCTTGGATGACGGCGGTTCCTGCTGGACCATCTCTTCGGACTATCATGGATGATTGGACTTCATTATTGCTGGACATTTTTGGCGCCATATCTCTTTCGACCGTCGCCTGTTTCTACATATTTATTTTTCTGGACTCCTGACTCGCTTCACTCCCAGTCATGTCTTTTCTGGACTCTGAGATAGCCTCTTTTAGGTCCAACTTGAGTTGTGCTGCCCCGTTGTAGGCCATTGGACTGCACAGATGGATTATTATATACTTTCCCCGCTGGTCTATACTATGATACATGTTCTTTGATTAATTGGTTCATTGTGGGTCCTCTAAGCCTTGTTCTTTAACATCCTTTGATGCTTGTGACGTTTCCTGAGCTTCTATTATGGTTACACTGTAATAGGATACGTAACATCCTTTTAACAGGTTAGGACATTTTGACTCTGAGCCTCTTTCTATGTATGTATGCTTCCGATTTATAGAAACTCTGTCATACTAATAGAGTTCCACTCTTGTTGGAATTTTGTGCCCCTAGTGTGCTTCTGAGATCATTTACCCATTTGTGATCGTAGGGATTGTTCTTTGAGCATCCCTCAGTCTCTGGGATATCCTTCATGAGTCTATTACTGTCATCAGCACATGATATTCAATACGGTTCTAAATGGCTGTGTTTTCGGCCCTGGGCTATCTTTCCATATATGTTCTTCAGTCACTGTGATCCCTTGGCTCTGATAGAGCTTTGAGACAGTTTCATGTGGTCTTTCATGGCCATATATATGACAGTTGTTTCCTCCACATGGGCTCTGGTACTATGTCTCCTCCCACCCCCTCCCCCCCCCCTTTCCTCACTCACACGTATATATACGCCAGCCTACATTCACCGTGCCCTATAGGCCCTTATTTAGGTGGGATTCCGCAATTGTAGGCATATATGTGTATATACATATTTATTTATATACATGACATACGGTTATTACACACATGTGTCGCTTTATGGTTCACACCCCCCCCCCCCTTCCCCCATGTCCTCTCCCCCCCCATCCTCCCCCCCCCCCCCCCCCCCTCCCCCCCGCGCCAGTGCTTAGCCTGTGTGCACTTAATGGTATATATGGGGCTACACATTCCAGATACGTGCACAGGTGGCCTTTGATATTCTATTTTCGTATCAAATATGTAATATTACAGTATCATGTATTATATTTTTGCATTTCATTATTTCTTTATGCTGGGCCTTTGGATTTTTTTATTTTTTATTATTTTGCCCTGCTTTCCTTACCCTCCATTTCTCACATAAGCATTGCAGTTGTTTCTAATTACAGCTGGAGTTCTGTTATCTTCTAGCTCCAACTACTGCCACTACTTATAGGTTTATAGGTCTATATCGCCGTCTGTGTAGGCTGCTCTGTGCCCTGACATCGCCCCTGCAATGCCTTACCATTTTCTTGCAGTTGTTTCTAATTACAGCTGGAGCTTCTTTATTTTCTGGCTCCAATCACTGCCATTACTTATATGTCTATATATCTATATCGCCGTTTGTGCAGGCTGTTCTGTGCCCTGACATCGCCCCTGCAATGCTTTATCATTTTTGAGCTCTCCGCCCTCCCGTACTTGCTCTGGCGCCTGCGTCTATGGTGTTGGATGTTGCCATGACTCCCACTTCCGGTTTTGACACACTGCGCCTGCATCCTCTCACACACATGGTCCGGACCGCGCGCCAGCGACAAACACAGCTGATTGTGAGTAACCCTCACTTCTCTTCTTATATATACACCTGTGCCGCAGTGCACTTCACTGTCCCTGACGAAGCCGCAGCAGCGGCGATACGCGTGGGGTGATCCTTGTACCCCTGGTGTGTTCCCCTGCCACATTGTGGATACGCTTGCCATTGGACCTTGCAGTGTATCATCTTCCGTCCCTCCACAATTTTTGCTGCCCCCCCCTGGGGCTTGCATAGGCTCTTTCACTACCGATTCCCCTTGCTTGTATCAGGTGAGCCCTCCTCCCTTACTTGGGAATTGGCTACAATTCTGGATTGCTAGGGACCTAGTGGATGGTGTGTCCTCGTTCAGTAGGGCTATGATGCCCTTAGGACCATATAGTGATCCACACTGTGTGCTCTGGGGTGCTACGGCCCTTTTCAGTCTTATATAGAGCCATTAACCTGCTTGGCATTTGGTTATTGACCTCCAGGTATTCATTATTGTTTATGTATTCATTGCATGTGATGTTCCTGGACTATTTGCCTCTACAGGTGTCTCATCAGGCTGCAATTTATTCTCCTCTTGTGGTGGGGTTTTATTGTTATAATTTGTATATTATTATGATTATTATAAACTTGTGGGTACAGGATCTGGTCTACATTATGTTTTAATTGTTTTTAAATTGTATCAGTGCACTGCTAATAAAGGTTGTTTCCATATTGCATTATGGGTTGTGCGTTATATGCAATGTCTTTTCCCTTTTTTAAAGCCCTTCATGTACTCCATTGCATTATCAGCACCCCTTTGTTCTGATTATTTGGCTATTGTGGTGCATCCTCCTCCCTTTGCTGCTATATGTACCGCCCCAGCGTCAGCAGCCAGAACTGCTCGGATCCGGATCCGCGGTGGCTCGAGGGGTCTCCGGACTCGAGAGGAGTCGTGTGGACACCCGAAATAAAAGGGGGGGTATTTACAGGGGATTTTGTGGTTAGAGTTCGCGACGCCACCCACGGTGTTTGGTAAGGTGGAATACCACCGCTGCTGTAAGGAGCGCCCGGTGGCGATGGTAAGGCAGCAAGGTGTTAAACCCCTCCGTGAGTAGGGGGAAGTGCCCCGGGGCTTGGTGATGGTGGTGAGAGGGGAGCGCCGTTGAGGAGGAAAGGGTCACTGCGTACTCAGTCCAATAACGCTGACACCGACAACTTGTAAACCGGAATTCTTAGCACCACTGTAGCAGGGAGGGAGCACGCTGGGGTCCCATGCCTGATGGTGTTACTTGTTAGCCTGTGGCCTTTTCCTTGGCACTGTCTTTACTGGTTGGCCCCTATAGTATAGAGTCGGGTCCCGCTCACCCGTATGGCTTACGGAGTGAGCTTGCTCTCAGGGTTTACGCTTGGGAGTTTCTGGACTGTGTATTGGGAAAGTCCTATCCCCCTCGTTGCGCTAGTACCCCGATTTTGGAGCGGGTGGAGGGCGAGTCTTGAAGGCCTCGTCGGGTGAATTACCAGGACGCGTGAAGCTACTTCCCGGCCTAGGGTCCACGTACCCCGTCGTGCCCTGGCCCCTGCCCGGAAATGACTCAAGGCCGCCGGCTGCCCTGCTCGTCAGTTCCGTGCCCCTTGACACAATCCCCTGCGAGCGGCGTTCCAGCTCCTACCAGGCCCAGACCAACGTCTGCCACCTAGTAAACTGAGGAGCCTAGCTCCCTGACCTCTCCACGCAAGAGTCACTCCTCAACTGACTGTCTCCTAACACTCCTGACCTCCCCTTAACCAACCCCTCAAGTGGCCAGCCCTATTCCCTTCAGGCTGTCCACTGGGGTGTCTGGTGGGTGTGGTGCACAGTGTTTCTAGGAGTTTGATTTGCTTCTTCTCAGCAACACCACAGGCCAGGGACCCATAACCAAGGAGGAGGTGGATACTGTGCAGAAGGGCAGACTGCACAATACCCTGTGACGACCTGATAGGCCAGAGCGTCACATATACATTGCGTATTTTCTGTGGATTTTACACCTGGATGCCGAATTGCAAAAGGTATTACATCTGAAGCATAAATTGATATGATGAGAATTTCCCAACGCTACGCAACGCTGGTAGATTTTCGCTGCAGATTTTCTCTAATCTGTGGGCAGATTTTCTGCAAGGATAGTCCTGATAGAAAATCACCTGCGGAGATGCCCCATGTGCACATACCCAGAAATTCCTTTTTTTAACCAACCTGAAAATTGTCTGACAAGTTGTGTATGGAAAGCTGTTGATTCTCATTCAGGACTGACAGACTGGCCACCGTGCCGCTGATATTGAATGATGAGTCCGTGATAAATGGGTTCTGAGAAAAACTCATCATCTGTAGGAGGAAAGACATTATCTAAACCAGCACTTGTGAAGAGACGGGCCTTATCGGATCATTCTATGATTTATCATCAGTAATAAGAATCGGAGAATAATCATCTACTTTTCTTAAAGAGGCACGAATGTTAAATCTTCGGATCTTTGTTGCAGTTCTGATGCAAGAACCATAGGAATGTATCAAACCCTGCGAGGGTTAACAGTACATGGCATCCATTACTGCACCAATAATGTTTTAATTTTTTGCCTAAATCTGCCTGCTTATACTTCCAGGGTAAGGAATTGACTAAAAGATAGGAAACATAGAGTAGTCATAAATGGTACGTTCTCTAACTGGGCTATAGTCAGCAGTGGGGACCACAGGGATCTGTACTGGGAGCGGTGGGGACAGCAGGGATCTGTACTGGGAGCAGTGGGGACAGCAGGGATCTGTACTGGGAGCAGTGGGGACAGCAGGGATCTGTACTGGGAGCGGTGGGGACAGCAGGGATCTGTACTGGGAGCAGTGGGGACAGCAGGGATCTGTGCTAGGACTGATTATTTTTAATCTCTTTACTAATGACCATGTGGATGGGATTGATAGTAAAGTATCAGTCTTTGCTGAGGACACCAAACTATGTAGGATTTTAAAAACTGATCTTGACAGTACAATATTACAAAACTGGGAGCAGTGGGGATCGGAGGGATCTGTACTGGGAGCAGTAGGGACCACAGAGATCTGTACTGGGAGCAGTGGGGACCGCATGAATCTATACTGGGAGCAGTGGGAATGGCAGGGATCTGTACTGGGAGCAGTGGGGACCACAGGGATCTGTACAGGGAGCAGTGGGGACAGCAGGGATCTGTACTGGGAGCAGTGGGGACAGCAGGGATCTGTACTGGGAGCAGTAGGGACCACAGAGATCTGTACTGGGAGCAGTGGGGACCGCATGAATCTATACTGGGAGCAGTGGGAATGGCAGGGATCTGTACTGGGAGCAGTGGGGACAGCAGGGATCTGTACTGGGAGCAGTGGGGACAGCAGGGATCTGTACTGGGAGCGGTGGGGACAGCAGGGATCTGTACTGGGAGCAGTGGGGGCAGCAGGGATCTGTGCTAGGACTGATTATTTTTAATCTCTTTACTAATGACCATGTGGATGGGATTGATAGTAAAGTATCAGTCTTTGCTGAGGACACCAAACTATGTAGGATTTTAAAAACTGATCTTGACAGTACAATATTACAAAACTGGGAGCAGTGGGGATCGGAGGGATCTGTACTGGGAGCAGTAGGGACCACAGAGATCTGTACTGGGAGCAGTGGGGACCGCATGAATCTATACTGGGAGCAGTGGGAATGGCAGGGATCTGTACTGGGAGCAGTGGGGACCACAGGGATCTGTACAGGGAGCAGTGGGGACAGCAGGGATCTGTACTGGGAGCAGTGGGGACAGCAGGGATCTGTACTGGGAGCAGTGGGGACAGCAGGGATCTCTACTGGGAGCAGTGGGGACAGCAGGGATCTGTACTGGGAGCGGTGGGGACAGCAGGGATCTGTACTGGGAGCAGTGGGGACCGCAGGGATCTGTACTGGGAGCAGTGGGGACAGCAGGGATCTGTACTGGGAGCAGTAGGGACCACAGAGATCTGTACTGGGAGCAGTGGGGACCGCATGAATCTATACTGGGAGCAGTGGGAATGGCAGGGATCTGTACTGGGAGCAGTGGGGACAGCAGGGATCTGTACTGGGAGCAGTGGGGACAGCAGGGATCTGTACTGGGAGCGGTGGGGACAGCAGGGATCTGTACTGGGAGCAGTGGGGACAGCAGGGATCTGTGCTAGGACTGATTATTTTTAATCTCTTTACTAATGGCCATGTGGATGGGATTGATAGTAAAGTATCAGTCTTTGCTGAGGACACCAAACTATGTAGGATTTTAAAAACTGATCTTGACAGTACAATATTACAAAACTGGGAGCAGTGGGGATCGGAGGGATCTGTACTGGGAGCAGTAGGGACCACAGAGATCTGTACTGGGAGCAGTGGGGACCGCATGAATCTATACTGGGAGCAGTGGGAATGGCAGGGATCTGTACTGGGAGCAGTGGGGACAGCAGGGATCTGTACTGGGAGCAGTGGGGACCGGAGGGATCTGTACTGGGAGCACTGGGGACAGCAGGGATCTGTGCTAGGACTGATTATTTTTAATCTCTTTACTAATGACCATGTGGATGGGATTGATAGTAAAGTATCAGTCTTTGCTGAGGACACCAAACTATGTAGGATTTTAAAAAATGATCTTGACAGTACAATATTACAAAACTGGGAGCAGTGGGGACTGCAGGGATCCATACAAGGAGCAGTGGGGACCGCAGGGATCTGTAGAGGGAGCAGTTGGGACCGCATGAATCTGTACTGGGAACAGTGGGGACAGCAGGGATCTGTACTGGGAGCAGTGGGGACAGCAGGGATCTGTACTGGGAGCAGTGGGGACAGCAGGGATCTGTACTGGGAGCAGTGGGGACAGCAGGGATCTGTGCTAGGACTGATTATTTTTAATTTTTTTTACTAATGACCATGTGGATGGGATTGATAGTAAAGTATCAGTCTTTGCTGAGGACACCAAACTATGTAGGATTTTAAAAACTGATCTTGACAGTACAATATTACAAAACTGGGAGCAGTGGGGATCGCATGAATCTGTACTGGGAGCAGTAGGGACCACAGAGATCTGTACTGGGAGCAGTGGGGACCGCATGAATCTGTACTGGGAGCAGTGGGGACCGCAGGGATCTGTACTGGGAGCAGTGGGGACCGCAGGGATCTGTACTGGGAGCAGTGGGGACCGCAGGGATCTGTGCTGGGAGCAGTCGGGACCGCAGGAATCTGTACTGGGAGCTGTGGGGACCGCAAGGATCTGTACTGGGAGCAGTGGGGACCGCAGGGATCAGTACTGGGAGCAGTGGGGACCACAGGGATCTGTAGTGGGAGCAGTGGGGACCGCAGGGATCTGTACTGAGTGCAGTGGGGACTGCAGAGATCTGTACTAAGAGCAGTGGGGACCGCAGGGATCTATACTGGGAGCAGTGGGGATCGCAGGCATCTGTACTGGGAGCAGTGGGGACCGTAGGGATCTGTACTGGGAGCAGTGGGGACTGCAGGAATCTGTACTGGGAGCAGTGGGGACCGCAGGGATCTGTACTGGGAGCAGTGGGGATGGCAGGGATCTGAACTGGGAGCAGTGAGGACCGCAGAGATCTGTGCTTGGAGCAGTGGGGACCGCATGAATCTGTACTGGGAGCAGTGGGGACCGCAGGGATCTCTAATGGGAGCAGTGGGGATGGAAGGGTCTGTACTGGGAGCAGTGGGGACCACAGGAATCTGTACTGGTAGCAGTGGGAACTGCAGGGATCAGTACTGGGAGCAGTGGGGACCGCAGGAATATGTACTGGGAGCAGTGGGGACCGCAGGGATCTGTACTGGGAGCAGTAGGGACCGCAGAGATCTGTACTGGGAGCAGTGGGGACTGCAGAGATCAGTACTAGTGTCGCGGGCGGAGGAGGGGACGCTGCGCTCTCCCACTGCTCGGGTCCGGTCGCTGCTGCTGCTGCGGCTGCCGCTGCTCGGTGGTGGCTCGAGCGGTGGGCCGGATCCCGGGGACTCGAGCGGCGCTCCTCGCCCGTGAGTCAAAAGGGTGGGTTTATTGTGGAGATTTATTGTCCGTGACGCCACCCACGGTTGTGGTGATTTTGGTGACACCACCGCTGCTCTGTATGGGGATCCCGGGAGCGGTGACAGGGAGCAGCTGAGTTGTTAGTTCTCCCCTCCGTGGGTAGGGGTTGGTTGTCCCGGGGCCCGGTGATGGGGTAAGGATGGGTGATGGCAGGCGGGTTGCGGGGCCTGGTGAGGTGCAGGGTCGCGGGGGCAGCGCTGTGCCGCACGGCACGGTGGTACTCACTCAGCCTGAGATGATGACACAGTTCACGGTAAAACACACGGCTGGAAAGACGGTTCCCACGGACGGCTGCTGTTGCTTTTCCCCGGCAGGTTAACGGTGACTGTCCTTTCCCTGCACCTAGTCCTGCTGTTGGTTCCAATGGGTTCCCACCGGTAACCCGCTCCCTGGCTTGGATATGGGCCAGAGGAGCCCCTTTTTGCCCGCAGGCGCTGGCCCTGAGAAACTGATGCCTTGGCGGTGGCGGTGTCTCACTCGGTTGGACTGTTGCCTTCAATCGGGACTTAGTTGTTTGGAAACCCAGGAGGTCCCCTTCACTGACGGATTCGGCAAATTCACGTCGACTCCAAGCCTTGCCGGGGTCCGAAAAGCCCCTGACAATGGTGCTGGCTTCTCCTTGTGTACCGGTCCGGTACCGCCGGGCCACCGCCCGTCCATGGTCCTTACGGCAACTCCGATAGGCCACTCCTGCAGACGGTCACCGCCGTCTGCCAACCTTGCTGTCTCGCCCGGGGCACACACCCAGACGCAGTCAGATTGTTGCTCCTGTACCACACTTTTTCTTCCTCTCACTTTCACTGTCAAAACTCATCTGCTGTCTGTTCCCGCCTCCAGGGCTGTGAACTCCTCGGTGGGCGGGACCAACCGCCTGGCCCACCCCCTGGTGTGGACATCAGCCCCTGGAGGAAGGCAACAAGGGTTTTGTGTCTGGCTCAGATGTACCTAACCGGGGTGTAGGGTGTGGTGGTGTAATTACCTGTGACCCCTGGCTTGTCCAGGGCGTCACACTAGGAGCAGTGGTGACCGCAGGGATCTGTACTGGGAGCAGTGGGGACCGCAGAGATCTGTGCTGGGAGCAGTGGGGACCGCATGAATCTGTACTGGGAGCAGTGGGGATGGAAGGGATCTGTACTGGGAGCAGTGGAAACTGCAGGGATCTGTACTGGGAGCAGTGAGGACTGCAGGAATCAGTACTGGGAGCAGTGGGGACCGCAGGAATTTGTACTGGGAGCAGTGGGGACCGCAGGGATCTGTACTGGAAGCAGTGGGGACCGCAGTGATCTGTACTGGACGCAGTGGGGACCGCAGGGATCTGTACTGGGAGCAGTGGGGACCGCAGTGATCTGTACTGGGAGCAGTGGGGACCACAGGGATCTGTACTGGGAGCAGTGGGGACCGCAGGGAACTGTACTGGGAGCAGTGGGGACCACAGGGATCTGTACTGGGAGCAGTGGGGATCACAGGGATCTGTACTGGGAGCACTGGCGACCACAGGGATCTGTTTGAAAACTGACTGGCTGATGCCAGGAAGCAACATTTTTCTGTTGGCTGAGGCCCCGCCCCTTCTGGTCACATGGGTATGATCTCACACAGGTCCTGCAAGTGAAAATGTAAATCGATGGTATAATACTTATGCTAATTCTAACAGGGGGAGGGGTTAAATATGAATACCCCCCAGATATTATCTGATCCTCAGCTGCTGTCACTCAAGAAGCTGATGATTTTATAAACTTTACTTTCTTGGATTTCAAAACCTAAACATCCAAGGTGACAACTACAGGTATGTATAGAATCAGCCTGATAGTGCCAGTATAGCACTGGCTTTTATACAAAAATCCTGGTGATTGGTTCGCTTTAATTATTCATGCAAAAAGATCATTTTAATAACCAAACATGTTTGCTAAGGTTACATAGCAAGAACGTAGTGAAGTTTTCAAATAAAAACATATATAACAGTATAACAGCAGGGGCAATGTCCATAAAATTTTAGGAAATCCCATACACATGGTCCAAAAAATATTCAGAAAAATTGACAAGACAAAAAATCTGCAGCATGTTGCAGATATGAGTGCAATACAATGGGTGAAATGTCTGCACCAATTTTGCAACAATATCCGTACTCATTGCTGCAGATTTTGGCTTTGTTTTTTTGCCTGCAGGAGAAATTTGGGAATATGCTCTATAAATGCACGCGTGACTGATGAAGACACGATGAGAAACTGAAAATAATACATTCTTACCTGAACCTGAACCGATGAGAGAGATTGAAGCACTGAGCGCAAAGCAGCCTGGGATGGGAATACCACCTCTGCTACGGGATCCGGGTAGGAGAGGGTGTACTTATTAATCTCTGAGGTGTTCACACTGGAGGAGAAAATAGATTAAAAGTTCAGAATAAGTAAAAATCCACCAAGGTGATAACTTCATGTTTTAAATCTGACATTTTTCAAAAATCCACAGCAGTGCAAATTAAAAGTAGAATGAGCAAATATTACAGTGTGCACTGGTCCATGTGAACGATGCTCTAAACGAACGCCCATCGACTCATTATATCATGTCTCATTTAGGCCCAGGTAAATCCAGTTTTACCTGCTCAGTAGCACAGAAAACAATATCGTCTGCAAAACCAGCGGCTGAGTGAGATTCGGGAGCGTGGACAGCTGAAAATCATTCATGATACTAAGAGCAGAGCTGGTCATGGACTGTCTCTGAGAACAGGGGAAAAAAGTGTAAATTTCTGAGAAGGAAAGAAATGAAAGAGAAAAGGAAAGGAAAGAAAGAGGAAAGGAAAGAAAGAGGAAAGGAAAGAAAGAGGAAAGGAAAGAAAAAAAGGAAAGAAAGAGGAAAGGAAAGATAAGAGGAAAGGAAAGATAAGAAAGAGGAAAGGAAAGATAAGAAAGAGGAAAGGGAAAGATAATAAATGGGAAAAGGAAAGAAAAAGGAAAGGAAAGGAAGAGGAAAGGAAAGGAAAGAAGAAGGAAAGGAAAGAAATATGAAAGGAAAACAGATGAAAGGGAAGGGAAGGAAAGAAAGGAAAGGAAAGAAAGAGGAAATGAAGAAAGATGAAAGGGAAAATAAGGAAAGAAAGAGGAAAGGAAAGAAAGAGGAAAGGAAAGAAAAAAAGGAAAGAAAGAGGAAAGGAAAGATAAGAGGAAAGGAAAGATAAGAAAGAGGAAAGGAAAGATAAGAAAGAGGAAAGGGAAAGATAATAAAAGGGGAAAGGAAAGAAAGAGGAAAGGAAAGGAAAGAAAAAGGAAAGGAAAGAAATATGAAAGGAAAACAGATGAAAGGGAAGGGAAGGAAAGAAAGGAAAGAAAGAGGAAATGAAGAAAGATGAAAGGGAAAATAAGGAAAGAAAGAGGAAAGGAAAGAAAGAGGAGAGGAAATGAATGGAAAGGAAAGGGAAGGAAATAAAGAGGAAAGGAAAGAAAGAGAAAAGAAAAAAAAATGACAGGAATGTAAAGCAAAGGAGAGAAAAGGGAAGGGAAGGAAATAAAGATGAAAGGAAAGAAAGAGAAAAGAAAAACAGGAAAGGAAAGAAAGAGGAGAGGAAAGGAATGGAAAGCAAAGGAGAGGAGAGGAAAGGGAAGGGAAGAAAATAAAGAGGAAAGGAAAGAAAGAGGAAATGAAGATAGAGGAAAGGAAAGAAAGAGGAAAGGAAAGAAAGAGGAAAGGAAAAGAAAGAAAGAGGAAAGGAAAGAAAAAGGGAAAGGAAAGAAAGAGGAAAGGAAAGAATGAGGAAAGGAAAGAAAAAGGGAAAGGAAAGAAAGAGGAAAGGAAAGAAAGAGGAGAGAAGAGGAAAGGAAAGGTTACCTACCTCGGACTGGGTCCAGGAGATTTCAGAGCAGGATGACAGCACAGACTGTAAGACACTGTTGATTCCATAGTACACGATATTGGTTAGATTTGCGAATATAGTATAAGAACTGGAGTCCTGAGACTGCATCCACATACTTAATTCATTCAGCATTAAAAGTGTGTCTACCTGTGGACAGATGGAGAAGGAGTCCGTCAGCAGGTAGTAGGAGGTAACCCAATTATCAAAGTGATCAATTATTCCAGACCCAAGTAATCTACAGTGAATAGTAAAATTCATCGACATTATGTATTTGCTTTGAGTGTGACTTTGCAGGTCAGTTCCATTCATTTGCATTAATCTGGCAGCAAAATCTGTAACCACAACATAATCGCACACTGGAAAGGGTCTGGAGGGTCAGACCCCCACCACACAAATAATGAAAACTTATAATACTATAGGTAGGCCATCAAGTATCCCCCTCACGCTGCAGACAATTTTTGTTCTGTTGCCGTATTCTCAGAGGAATGGGTGAAGAATAATTTATTTTGCCTTGTTTTTTTTTCCTTTTTTGATCCATTTTGGGCTAGATACAACTCTTTGATCACTTTTTATACCATTATTTTAGGAGGCACCATTCTGCTATATCATCAATGAACAGAGAATATTAAGCCTGCTTTACACGTTGCAATTTCGCATACGATTTCGTATGTGATTTGCAACGCCCCCATCGTATGTGTGGCACGTTCAATTTGTTGAACGTGCCGCACAAACAATTAACCCCCATCACACGTACTTACCCGTCCATACGACCTCGATGTGGGCGGCGAACGTCCACTTCCTGGAGTGGGGGGGACGTTCGGCGTCACATTGACGTCACGCGGCAGCCAGCCAATAGGAGCGGAGGGGCGGAGCTGAGTGGGACGTAAACATCCCGCCCACCTCCTTCCTTCCGCATTGTGGGCCGGGAGCCACAGGACGTAGGTAAGAGCTGTTCATCGTTCCCGGGGTGTCACACACTGCGATGTGCGCTACCCCGGGTACGATGAACAATTTGACGTGCAATTCTAGAGACAGATACGATGAACGTTTTAACGTTCAATCGCAATCGCACGTACCTGTCACATACTGCAATGTACTTACAATGCCGGATGTGCGTCACTTACGACGTGACCCCGCCGACACATTGTAAGATACATTGCAGCGTGTAAAGCGGGCTTTAGATCGGATGATTGTAGGTAGGGTCATCTCACCAGATCAGTTTTATTTGGTTCCTCTTCATCTTGCATCATAAAATTAAGACGGGTGAGAATGTCCTGTATTGTGAGAACATAAGTATTATTGATAAACTATTAGATAAATGCAACAAGCACATCAACATTAATGTATCTGTGAGAAAAATTAACATGCTAGTTTTCGTTTTGTATACAACCTCAGTTACTGTCATGAGTGTATCTCGCTCGGAGTAGATCCCCAGTGAATCCGGTGTCAGAATGTCACAACGTCTTATTGCTGGCAGGTTCACTACTGTTATTTGTGGTGGTGGTATTGTGGTGCTATAACGGTTAAGCATCCTTTCCTGCCTGGCTGCGGGCCGTAGCTGTCAATCTCAGGTGTGGCTCTTTGGGATCACTTCCCTTCCCTATTTAAGTCATGTGATCTGAGCTCAAGTGTCCCCTCACCTCTCCCTAGAGGTAGGGACCTCCATTGTAACGTGATCCCGTGTTCCCTGAGTGTTGTAACATCTTTTGGGGGTTTACCAGGTACTAGGTAAACTCTACTTTTCTGACAATGTAACTGTTCTGACTCTTTGCAAACGTCAAATCCAGGTACCGTTATGTTTTATGAAAACGGCAAAGGCAACAAAGCAAAGGCTGGATTCCAAATCACCCAGAAAATTGAAATTAAGAAGTTAAATCACAAGTGAATTCAATTTGTCTGAATGTCATCACAGGAACTCATATTGTGGTCCTTGGTGTGTAGGCCCCCCGTGTATTTGTGTGCGCCCTTGACAATCTGGTGACACAGAGAATGGTGTCCTTGAAGGTCTCCTCTCAGAGCTGGGTTAGGGTATCAGTGGCTCCTGGACAGTTTGTGGCGCTACTTGGCGATATTGGATGCACTGATACACAATGTCCTAAAGATTCATAATTAAATTCTGATCTTGGGAACATGAAGATCAATCAATGGCACCAATGTCGTTATCATCCAGGAACTGCTTATATACATGAGGCTGGACCCTGTCCTGCACCTGGAGGAACTCAGTACCCAATGCACCAGTGTAAGATCTGAGGATTTCATCCAGGCACCTAACAGTAGGCAGTGCACCGTTGGCTACCCTCCAAAATTTTGCCTCCTCAGACCATTACTGACCTATTTTCTAACCAGTCATGCTGATAGGCAACATAAAATTTACCACGGTGTCTCCAAACTCTTCCACATCGGTCATATTTGCTCAGTGTGAACCTGCTCTGATCTGTTAAGAGAATTTGCAACAATGGTGGAGCTGACAATTCTGGTGTTCTCTAGTGAAAGCCGCCACGGTCCTGGGTTGTGAACATGGACCTGGACATGGACCTTCATTCCAAAACAAGAGAAGAATCAAAAGTAATGTGTGATACGTACAGATACATTGTTTCCGGCCATCGTCGTGATGTTGGAAAGTTGAAGAGCCATGTCCAGAAGATCTAAAAGAAAGAGGCACATGCAAATCAGATTTTGTCACCAGGGTAAAACAGATCTATAGGTAGAGATAGAGAAATGTCTTACCAGGAACATCCTCACTAGACTCTATGGATCTCTTTCTTCTCCCGGGAAAGATATGACTCTGTAATGAGCAGGAAGGAAAGAAACAGAAACACATTTTACACAAGGAATCATCAGATGGAGCATGCAACATTCATTAACAGTTCAGATATTGAGACCTATTGGTTTTTTTTAACGGCCTTCAGCTCAATCTCCAGCCATGGTGACTTGATGGATTAACGCTCTGTAGGAAGATCAATCTTGTGCAGCCTAGATAGGTTTACCAGGGTCTTCTCTACCTAGATAGGTCTACCAGGGTCTTCTCCGCCTAGATAAGTGTACCAGAGTCTTCTCTGTCTGGATAGGTCTACCAGGGTCTTCTCTCCCTAGATAAGTATACCAGGGACTTTTCTGCCTAGATAGGTTCACCAGGGTCTTCTCTACCTAGATAGGTCCACCAGGGTCTTCTCTGCCTAGATAGGTCTACCAGGGTCTTCACTGCCAAGATAGGTTTACCAGGGTCTTCTCTACCTAGATAGGTCTACCAGGGTCTTCTCTGTCTAGATAAGTGTACCAGGGTCTTCTCTGCCTAGATAAGTGTACCAGTGTCTTCTCTGTCTGGATAGGTCTACCAGGGTCTTCTCTCCCTAGATAAATATACCAGGGACTTTTCTGCCTAGATAGGTTCACCAGGGTCTTCTCTACATAGATAGGTCCACCAGGGTCTTCACTACCTAGATAGGTCTACCAGGGTCTTCTCTGCCTAGATAGGTCTACCAGGGTCTTCTCTGCCTAGATAGGTCTACCAGGGTCTTCACTGCCTAGATAGGTCTACCAGGGTCTTCTCTGCCTAGATAGGTCTACCAGGGTCTTCTCTGCCTAGATAGGTCCACCAAGGTCTTCTCTGCCTAGATAGGTCTACCAGGGTCTTGTCTGCCTAGATAGGTCCACCAGGGCCTTCTCTGCATAGATAGGTCCACCAAGGTCTTCTCCATGTTTTCTTGATTGCATCAAGCCATCGGGTTTCTGGTCTACCTCTTTACCTTGTTCCTTCTATCCTTCCAACCATGATGTCCTTCTCTAGTCCAGAAGTCCAGTGACTTCTCTTTGTATGATGTGTCCAAAGAAGGCAAGTCTAAGCTTGGTGATCAAGTGACATGTCTGGCTTAATTTGTTCCAAAATTTGTTTGCTTGTGATCTACAGATGGCACCATAAATCTAGCCTTCTTCCTCATGGAGGAGAGATAATTTGCATACTCTTTTTGCCAGAAACCCTGGACTAAGGGGTACTTTGCATACTACGACATCGCAGGTGCGATGTCGGTGGGGTCAAATCGAAAGTGACGCACATCCGGCGTCGCTCTTGACATCATAGTGTGTAAAGCCTAGATGATACGATTAACAAGCGCAAAAGCGTCGGAATCGTATCATCGGTGTAGCGTTGGCGAAAACCATAATTACCTTGCTGCGACGGTCCGATGTTGTTCCTCGTTCCTGCGGCAGCACACATCGCTGTGTGTGAAGTCGCAGGAGCGAGGAACATCTCCTACCTCCTTCACCGCGACTCTTGTCGGCTATGCGGAAGGAAGGAGGTGGGCGGGATGTTTACGTCCCGCTCATCTCCGCCCCTCCTCTTCTATTGGCCGCCTGCCGTGTGACGTCGCTATGACGCCGCACGGCCCGCCCCCTTAATAAGGAGGCAGGTCGCCGGCAAGAGTGACGTCGCAGGGCAAGGTGAGTGCATGTGAAGCTGGCGTAGCGATAATTTTCGCTACGCCAGCTATCACCACATATCGCAGCTGCGACGGGGGCGGGGACTATCGCACTCGGCATCGCAGCATCGGCTTGCGATGTCGTAGTGTGCAAAGTACCCCTAGGAGTTTCCTCTCACCCACAAGGCGAAATCGAACCCCATAGAGATAAATAGTCTATCTTGAGCGCCACATCTCCACCATTTCTGAACTACTACAGAAAAAGTAACCTATGTCATTGTAATCCAATGGACTCCCAATGGCACAACAGTACCTATTCTTTCAGAAGACACGGTCTCAAAATGGTCACACACAAACTGAGCGAGTGACTGATGTTTCCTTTATTACTTTCTTACGAACCTACAACATGATCGCAAGTGTATGCCAAGCAGGAAGGGCGGTGAAGCCCAAAACTGCAAGCAATAGCCAGTATAGGCTGACAGAATAGTATATGGAAGGAATCCAAATTAAATTTAACAAAACAAAAATTCCTAAAATGTACAATTTTTATTAGATATACTTAAAAAAACAGAATAAGTGGATGTATATTACAAAAAACAGTCAATAAAAAAGTGACCGGACAGGACTGATTCTTACGGGGAGTGGTGTAGGCAAGGATATATGATATATGACGAACCTAAAGGGCCATACGGTTGCCTCTAAGATTTGACCCTACCTTGCCGCGTAGGGTCGGCGCCCTAAAAAGCGCAAATGGCACCCCCACTCACCGTAGACTCATCCTTGGAGACCCTAATGAGTCCCTGAACTAAATCCTGCCAACAACAATGCTATCCACAAATTAACAAGTCTGACCAAAGAACTAACCAAGCTCACAAAAAGGCGATAACAACAAATGTATCCGCTAACACAATACATGCTAAATCACAATGGATCCAGCATATAAAACCCATCCAAACCGCTAGGGTTACTGGTGTGCACCACAGCAACCGGCAGAAATGAAAATGGGAACCCCAAATTGGGGTCTACATCAGGAGCTACAGGTCAAACTATAAAAAAAGAGAAAAGCCAACAAACATTCCATCCATGTCAATGACCTAGGGATACGTTTTACTAGTGAGTAGTGATGGGCGATCCTCCCGATGATCGGCAGCCTCGTCCGATCGTTTTGTAAAGATCGGGATCGCGATCGAGATAAAACGAACTTGCATCCGATTACCGATCTCGGGCTTTACAGTTATGGGATTTGGCTTTCTGTTGCTTTTTAGTAAGTGTTTTATCTCACCACAGGACTGTATTCACAGCTACACTGCTCACTACTGTAATATAATCCATGTGCCATGCTGCTGCTGCTTTCTACCAAGTGTTTGTCTCACCCCAGACCTGGATGCACAGCTATACTGCTCAGTATTGCAAAATAATATCATCCATATATCCATGTTGCTGTTCTTTTCTTGTAAGTGTTTACTTCACCACAGGACTAGATTGACAGCCACTCTATACTGTCCAGCTGTGCTTCTGATCATGTGTTACATAGAGACAGGAGAGAAGGAATCCCCTATGTCTGTGTGTGCTGAGTATGGGAGACATCATAGCAGATATTCTCCACCCACCAGCTCAGAGACAACTGAAAATTAGAGCCAGAGTCTGTGTGTGCTGTGTATGAGAGATATCATAGCAGCATCTCCACAAACCAGCTTAAAGACAACTGATAATTAGAGACAGAGACTGTGTGTGCTGTGTATGAGAGACATCATAGCATCATCTCCACAAACTAGCTCAGAGACAACTGAAAATTAGAGCCAGAGTCTGTGTGTGCTGTGTATGGGAGACATCATAGCAGATATTATCCACCCACCAGCTCAGAGACAACTGATAATTAGAGACAGAGTCTGTGTGTGCTGTGTATCGTAGACATCATAGCATCGTCTCCACCCACCAGCTCAGAGACAACTGAAAATTAGAGCCAGAGTCTGTGTGTGCTGTGTATGGGAGACATCATAGCAGATATTATCCACCCACCAGCTCAGAGACAACTGATAATTAGAGACAGAGTCTGTGTGTGCTGTGTATCGTAGACATCATAGCATCGTCTCCACCCACCAGCTCAGAGACAACTGATAATTAGAGCCAGTCTGTGTGTGCTGTGTATGGTAGACATCATAGCAGATATTATCCACCCATCAGCTCAGAGACAACTGATAATTAGAGGCAGAGTCTGTATGTGCTGTGTATGGTTGACATCATAGCATCATCTCCATCCACCAGCTTATAGACAACTGATAATTAGAGACAGAGACTGTATGTGCTGTGTATGGGAGACATCATAGCATCATCTCCATCCACCAGCTTAGAGACAACTGATAATTAGAGACAGAGTCTGTGTGTGCTGTGTATGGTAGACATCATAGCATCGTCTCCATCCACCAGCTCAGAGACAAATGAAAACTAGAGACAAAGTCTGTGTGTGCTGTGTATGGGAGACATCATAGCAGATAGTCTCCACCCACCAGCTCAGAGACAACTGAAATTAGAGTAGAGCGTGCAGAGGGGAAAAATGATGGAAATGTAGTATACCAATCCTTTAGTGTTATTCCTAAGGACAGCTTATTCTGAAAAATCATCTCAAATGACGCATTTATCATTACCCCTTGGCCACAAATAAGCTTAACCTGCCACTCTCAATGCATATAATGCCAAATACCATGGATTAGAGCATTCGCCAATCTTCTAAATAGATTTTGTGACTATAGATCTTTAGTCGGGTTACTCACTTTGACATCTCTTCGTACTGTAGACCGAGTCACATTCTCATCGGTCTCCATTTGACAGTGAGAACCATCTGCAAGAAAACAGAGAATAGTGACAACTTCATCTGAATTGTCCCTCTGTCTCTTTCCATCAAGGTTCTTCAAGGTGGACATCACAAATGTCTTGATGTCCTCATCCTCTTCTTACCTGTCTGGCAGATGAAGTCGTGTTGTAGTAGACACGGTACAGACTGGACGTCCGCACTATGTGTTAATACCGGACATAACATCTGCTGCAAGGAGTCTCTATTCCTGGGATTGTAAACTGTAGAGGGAAAGACAACCTGGTTACAAAGCTCTGGACATTTCTAAAAATGTAATTGTGTATGTACCGGCTTCTGGGGTCCAAAATAATAAATTCTGCAACATTAGAAAGTAGAGTGTCAAAGTTTGCAATTAGTCTGGTGTCGATTATCACCTTGGTAAAGACGACCATGAAGTCTGAGCCATGTATATTCCTAAGATAGAGGAGTGAATGTCTTCGAAGACATTAGAGGGGCTTTCCAAGACTTTAAGATTAACGAATCAGCTCAATCAGGTGAAGAAGATGAAGCACATCAGATGTAGTACAGCTCTATATGCTCTACAGTGGCTACGACTGGACCACAAGTGATCCCAAGATCAGACCTATAGGACCCAATGAGCAGGATTCTGAGTATACACTTTACAGTGGCTACGACTGGACCACAAGTGATCCCAAGATCAGACCTATAGGACCCAATGAGCAGGATTCTGAGTATACACTTTACAGTGGCTACGACTAGACCCCCAGTGATCCCAAGATCAGACCTATAGGACCCAATGAGCAGGATTCTGAGTATACACTTTACAGTGGCTACGACTAGACCCCCACTGATCCCAAGATCAAACCTATGGGACCCCATGAGCAGGATTCTGACTATACACTTTACAGTGGCTACGACTAGACCCCCAGTGATCCCAAGATCAAACCTATGGGACCCCATGAGCAGGATTCTGACTATACACTTTACAGTGGCTATGACTGGACCACCAGTGATCCCAAGATCAGACCTATAGGACCCAATGAGCAGGATTCTGAGTATACACTTGACCCTGGAATTGTTGACTCCGGTCTCCTTCACATCTCCTCCCTCCATTCCCATTCTTATCTAAAATGACTACACAGACACCGAATATCTTTGGATAATTCTGGCCATAGCAGCCATTTATTAACAAAAATACATAACCAATAAAATTGCAATATGGTAAGGTCCTTGAAGCTACAAACCCTGGTGATTCCTATAAACCGAACCATAAAACCAACTTGCTCCCAGCCGTTACCCACACTGGCTCAGACGCACCACACTGTAAGGGTTAATCCTTCGTTAACCCCAACACACCCACAGGGGCCCCGACATCCCCGTCGGGATTCCCCTCAAAATCACCAGGTGACCAGCCATTCTGCCAATGAGGGGATCCATACCCGTATGGATTCCCCGAACAATTTTAAACCAACTTCAAGGACCCACCAATAAAACGCCAACCAGCCACTACGACCCGAGAAACCCACCCACACCCCACCCCCCTCCCAAACAATGCACAACCCAGTCATACCACAAATATTAGGGAGGGCGGGTGGGACTCTTACTTCAGCCAGGGGAGCGGGAAAGTACCGCTCCTCCCCTTTGGCTATCCAATCCCTTAAAAAACGGGCTCACTCCCCCTCCCCCACCCATGACACCCTGACCTCCCCACCAATCAGGGGTCATGCCGGCCTCCGCAAATGCCTGGGGGGGGGGTGTCAATGCTCCGTCCTCTCTTGACCCTGGAATTGTTGACTCCGGTCTCCTTCACATCTCCTCCCTCCATTCCCATTCTTATCTAAAATGACTACACAGACACCGAATATCTTTGGATAATTTTGGCCATAGCAGCCATTTATTAACAAAAATACATAACCAATAAAATTGCAATATGGTAAGGTCCTTGAAGCTACAAACCCTGGTGATTCCTATAAACCGAACCATAAAACCAACTTGCTCCCAGCCGTTACCGACACTGGCTCAGGCGCACCACACTGTAAGGGTTATTCCTTCGTTAACCCCAACACACCCACAGGGGCCCCGACATCCCCGTCGGGATTCCCCTCAAAATCACCAGGTGACCAGCCATTCTGCCAATGAGGGGAGCCATACCCGTATGGATTCCCCGAACAATTTTAAACCAACTTCAAGGACCCACCAATAAAACACCACAACGAAGGCACCTTGATGACCTTCAAGTGCCTGAGACCCCCCTCAACCGCAGGGCCCTTTCAATACCTCCCTGCAGGCCGAGGGCCCACAAATCGATCCCCACCGCATTCAAGTGCACCCCGTCAGCCAACCAGAATTCCTCTTCCGTCCTTTCCAACTCAACATGCCGGATACAAACACCCGCATTCCGACTAACAAACTTCGAAATCGCCCTATTAACCTTTGCCCGCGCCTTGTTCAGCCTATCAACAGACCGCGCTTTCCGCCAACTCCTTCTTGCCACCATCTCCGACCAAACCAACGTCATCCCTGGGAAGGACACCCATAGCCGTAACAAGTCGTGCTTGATGTCTTTTATCAAGATTCTAAAAGGCCGTTCCCCAAGATCATTCCCCCCAACGTGCAAGACCAAAACTTCAGGAGGCCTGTCTAATCGGGCGTGTCTATGCACCTCTTGTAACACCTTGCTCCACCCTAACCCCCGAACCCCGAGCCATCGTACGAGAGCCACGTCCCTGGCGAAGCCTAAAGCCTGCTTTACACGGTACGACCGATTGTGCGATTTCACAATCGATCGTACCCGCCCCCGTCCTTTTTGCGTCACGGGCAAATCGCTGCCCGTGTCGCACAAAGTTACTAAACCCCGTCACACATACTTACCTCTCGTGCGACCTCGCTGTGGGCGGCGAACGTCCACTTCCTGGAGTGGGAGGGACGTTCGGCGTCACAGCGACGTCACACGGGCCCCGGACAATAAAAGCGGAGGGGCGGAGATGAGCGGGACGTAAAGATCCCGCCCACCTCCTTCCTTCCACATAGAGACGGCGGCGGCCGCGGGAGGCAGGTGAGCTGCTCATTGTTCCCGTGGTGTCACACCTTTTGCCTGGTGTAAAGCAGGCTTAACTGTCTCCCGTTCCTTCTCGCATCCGCTCGCCGGGCTCCCCAATACAAGTAAGAATGGCCAAGGATCCAGACCAGCGAGGGGGAGGGAAGGGGTGTTTCTGCAATACAAAATGCACAAACAAACAACACCATTTTAGTGCCTTATACCCTCAAATCGAAACACAAACACCCAGGCCGCCACCCCCCCCTTTTACTGTAAGGCTCCCTACTTAGTTCCCGACCACCGCCTGGGGGCGGACGTACAACTTAAAACGCCCCGACTTCCACCTACCAATCTGCTTAACCGTGTCTTCAGACAAACCGCACATAGAGGCCTCTCTTGCCGCCCCTATGCGAAAAGAATGTGATCCGAAAGACTTAGGATCTAACCCCAACGACTTCAAACACGCCCTGAAAACACTCACAAATTGGTATTGCGATAAAAAAGACCTATCGTCATGACATAACAGGGGGCCGTCCACCTTTTGACGGATCTGTTCGAAATTCTCGAAACACTTCAACGGGCACATATCCGATCCCCCAACCACTCCCAAACAAACTCGCCTGCCTGCCCCTCGTTGATCAGTTTTAGATTTTCTTATCCAAAATTCGATTCACCTGTCCACAGCCATAATGTCACCACGACTCAAACCCCAAGGGGACACCTTACTGGGAGATACCAATTCCCCAACCCGCAGGGCTCCAAAAAACGCCAAGGAAAACGCTAACCTAAACAAATGTTCCTCAAACGGAGATGTACAAACCTCCCCCAACACCCCACCCAGCCGCTCCAATAAGCCGAATGACACCGGTCGCCTACCATCCCGTAGCTTTCGTCCTCTGCGAAAACCCTTCAACGCCTGGACAACCAAAAAACTCTTAGTTAAATCCCGTAACCCTCGCAACCGGAAACCAAATGCTAACCCTGCCATAAAACGATTTACCTTCGCAACAGACCACCCTGAAACCGCCACCTCCCCCAACTTTTCCAACAATATTCCCAACTGATCCTCCTCAGAAAAATCCCCACCCTGCAACCACTGCTCCCAAAGCCCCCATGCTGCCTGATACGCTGTCCATGTGTTACCCGATAAGGACGCCCGAATTAGTGGTCCCGCTGCCCGAAGACCACGTTCCAAAGCTGTGCTGGGCACTCCAACCCGCTGGACTCTGCATCTGGTGCGCAAACCCGGAACCGATCCCACTGGAAACGAGAGAGGGAATCAGCTATTAGGTTCTGAACGCCTGGCACATGAGCCGCCGTAACACACGCGTTGATTTGCAAACAAACCAATACCAACTCCCGTAACGCCCGAACAACCGGAGGAGAGGACGCCGAAAAATGATTAATCGCCAGCACCACCCCCATGTTGTCACAGTTAAAACGAATCTTCTTGTTTGCCAACTGGTCTCTCCCAAGATAAAGTGCCACCATTATTGGAAAAATTTCCAATAGCGCCACATTCTTTGTCAAGCCTTCAGCCGTCCAGTTGTCCGGCCACCGACCCACACACCACTGACCCTGGAAGAAAGCACCGATACCCGAGCTGCCCGCTGCATCCGTGAACAACTCCAAGTCAAAATTGTCCACTACGTCCTCCATTAGCAGGGAACGACCGTTGTAGTGCTCCAAAAACTGTCCCCAAACTGCTAAGTCCGCTTTGTGTTCTGCCGATAACCGAACGTAATGGTGCGGAGCAAGCACCCCCGCCGTGGCCCTGGCAAGTTGTCGCGAAAAAATCCGGCCCATTGGCATCACCCGACAAGCAAAGTTAAGTTTTCCCAGTAGGGACTGAACCTCCCTTAATTGCAACTTCTTTACCCGCCGTGCCCTTGCCACCTCGTCCCTCATTGCAGCAACCTTGTCCTCGGGAAGCCGGACTTCCCAGGACACTGAATCGATCACAATACCCAGAAAACTTAAGCTAGTAGTTGGCCCCACAGTTTTTTCAGGTGCCAAGGGCACCCCAAAGCGGTCCGCAACCCACTCCACAGTTGCCAAAATCCCGACACACTGCGCCGAATCGGCAGGACTTACACACAAGAAGTCATCGAGGTAATGTACCAATGCTGACAAGCCCGAAACGTCCCGAACAACCCACTCCAAAAAGGAACTAAACGTTTCGAAAAATGCGCATGAGATTGAGCACCCCATGGGCAGACAGCGATCTACAAAATAAGCCCCTTCCCAAAAACAACCCAACAACCGGACGCAATCTGAATGCACTGGCAAGAGCCGAAAAGCTGATTCAATATCTGTCTTAGCCATAAGTGCCCCCTTTCCACATTTTTTTACCCACCTTGTGGCCTCATCAAATGACGTATATACCACCGAACACAGTTCAGCCGGTATCCCGTCATTTACCGACCTACCTCTTGGGTAAGACAGATGGTGAATCAGCCGTAATTTCCCTGGCTCCTTTTTTGCCACCACCCCCAACGGCGAGACCACCAGATCGGGAAAAGGAGGGGCCTGGAACGGCCCCGCCATCCTCCCCAAAGCCACTTCCTAGCCTAATTTCTCCGCCACGACCGCCGAATGCTGGTAAGCTGACAAAAGGTTCCTCGTTGCCGCCGGGACAACAAAATCGGGTGCCAGAATTCTGAAACCCTCCCCAAATCCCAACCGCAAAACTTCAGCTTTATCCTTATTAGGGTACCTATTTAGGTACGGAAGCATCGCGGCTAATCTCACCGGCGTCAGACCCTTGGGTATGAGTGGTGCCGGGCTTGGATTTGCCTTTCTTAAAGCACTTTGCCGCTCCATGTGAGGTCCCATTACAATGGGTACAGAGGTGCTTGAAACGGCAGGTGGCCCCGAACTTGCATTGCCCCTCATTGAATTGCCAACACACGCCGGGCTTTTGCGATCCCCCCTGACCCTGTTGACTATCGGCACCCTGTGTTCCAGACTGGCCGGCCGACCCGGCCCCGCCCTGAAAGGGCTGGCCATACCTAGACGGCGCCATAACCCGCAACCACAACCCGATATCTTTTTGGTCCCATCTAATAGAAGGCCGAATGGCCTTCTGCTGAAGAAACTGTTCGTCATACCTAAGCCAAGTCTGTCCCCCATACACCCTGTAAGCCTCACCAATAGAGTCCATATAGCAAAACAAATGTGAACAGTTCTCCGGCGCCTTTTCGCCAATCACGCTCGCCAAAATTGCAAAGGCTTGTAACCAATTATTAAACGTCTGAGGGATTCTCCTCATCTTCTTTCTTGCTATCCTCCTTTTTTCCTTTGTCCAAATTAAATTTGGCCAACGGAAGGAGGGAGAAGATCTTGACGTATTCATCTTTCCAGATCTTTTCCCTCACCTCTTTCTTAAGATGGGAACCCAAGGGGCCCTCAAAACAGACGTAAACCTCGCCACGCGCCCGATCATCTAAATTAATCCTGTCCTCCTTATTCTTTTCCGTCTGAACCGACAGCGGGGAAGAAATACCTGCAACCGGCGTTTCACTAATGCCCAGGACAGGTGGATTAATCCAAGCCCCCACTGGCCCTGAGTGTTCCCGTGCCCCCCCAATCCGCTCCAGCAACGTACGTGTGGAGCCCCGCTAGTATGTGTCGGTGCAGTACCTTCAGGGACTCCACGCAGCTGGATCTGGTCACAGGTAGGAGATCTTCTATTTGTCGTGACGCCACTCTCAGTATTGCGGTCAGCGGGGACCGCCACTGCAGATTAAGGGATGCCTGGGGCTGATGGTGGGTGCAGTCAGTATATTAGCCCCCTGAGAGTGAGGCAAGCCCCAGGCCCCGGTGTATGTGTGTGGGACCACAGGTCGCAGAATGACTCAAACACAGTCCAAGAAGTCTTTCAACGTGTTTACTCACTGTTTGGAGGTCACGGTGAGATGCCCGGGCGACACTGTGATAACCAGGTTGAACCAGGAATTCCAGGAGGCCGTTCTGAGGGTAGCTGTCCACTCGCCTTCCTTGCACTCTTTCTGTTTTAGGAGGATCCTTTGCTTGAAGCGTGGTAGGACCCCTCCAGGGAAGCTGTTACCACCCTGCTCCCCTCTCTCTGGCTCGTCTGCCGGCAGCGTGGCCTTGGTGGGATGGCTTCTGGCCCTGTCCCCTTATGGGCCTGGTGATTGCTGCTTGGCTCAAGCTCTGTGTAGTCGTGGTGAGGGCATGAAGTACCCCCCCACCTGTAGGTTAAGCAGCTCTGGATGATCTGCTGCCTGTACTGGGGATCTAGTTCCCCTTGTGTGCTCGGATACCGGGATCTCCGTACTCAGCCACCCTTCTCTCTGGATGGTTTTCAGGCCGACCCACGGTACTCCTTTCTCCCCCGCTTTCAGCTACTGCACTCCTCAGGACCTGTCTGACACGAGAGCTCCTCTGCTCCCTTCCACACACTTCAACTTCTTCCTCTAGACTCCTTCTTCCTCTCTCTGCCCTGCTTCCTAGCAACCAGCCCCTGAACACACCCCCAGCTGGGAATTGAAAGTTAACCCCTTCTGGCTACCCAAGGGTCCCCTCTGGTAATGTGGGAGGCCTGGTCACTATATGTTTGTGTGTGCACCTCATCCTGGCCTTTGGAGATTACCTGGAAGCATTGCTCCCGCATGGGTGCAATACTCTGTGGTGCCTGACCAGGTCAGGGGCGCCACATTCCCCCTTAGTTATCATCAGCACGTCCTCGGGCTGCAAAGACAAGAGAAAAAGGTAAATACAAACTTTTCCCACACAGGGGCAATTATTTACATTTAAACATACCAGGTACCATTCCACCACCAACCACCCACATGTCCGAACCCCACCCAAAAACCTCCAGGAGGTAGGTCGCCGGTCCTTTTGGTGACCAGGGCTGGGCCATCACATTCCCCAGACCTTTCCTCCAATCTTCCTCTCCTGAGGAGAGTGGTGTAAGGTAGGCCCCATAAACAGGCGTACCCGCTTCCGAGTGTTGGAGGGCAGGCCCCATAAACAGGCGTGCCCCCTTGTTGGTGCAGAGCCATGCCCCTCAACAGGCAGACTCTGTGGTTGATACCAAGGAGGTAACTTTTTACAATGCAAAAGTTTGTGGTTAAAGCCAGTTCATAACCAGTGGTCTAACATTTTAAGGAGGTCTCACAATAGTCCTTGTGGGCACATTTCGCTTAAACGTTACTTAACTATAACAGGTTAAACATTACATTTCATACCGTCACTTTGAACTAAACTGTACTTTCCCTATAGCGTAATGGGAGCTGACCAAAGTTGCTGCGGGTTGATCTACGCAGTACTATACTGTCATCTGTCTGAGGTTGTGTCCTCCCACCCGATGTATGTGTCTCAATGTGACTAATGGGTGTACTAGGTATTGATACCAGTGCATGGTCTTCTGCTTCAGCTACATTTGGCTCTTCCAGGTTCTGAACAGGTTCTTCTGGGTCTCTTACTTCTCCAGATTGAGGGAATGTAATGACTGGAATAACTACTGCTCCATTGTATTGAGGCCAACTTGCTGGAAAATCTCCAAGTACAGTATGGATCATCTTTTCTTTTGGTTCTTGAACTGGCAAAGGGTTGGGAATTTCTTCAGGGATTCTTAGTTGTTCAGGACATTTCTTTAGGCGATCTCTAGAAACGACAGCTGTTGTTTTTCCTCCATCTTTGCTGATAAGGCATGTCTTTTCATTGCTAAGCGTCGATGGTAACACAGTATAGGGTTCTTCTTCCCAGTGATTGTCAAGTTTATGACGTCTTCTCTTTCTTTTGAGAACTATATCCCCTGGCATCAAAGGAACAGCAGGTGCTTTTCGATTGTAGGCCTTTTCTTGTTTCTCACGCTGCTGAGTCAGGCTTCGCTCCACACACTCTTGTACTTTCTTGTATTGGGCTTGGCGGTTGGAATCCCAATCAGCACCTTGTAGATGGTCTTCAGGGGTCTCAACTCCCATTTCCAGATCTACTGGCAATCTCCCTGGTCTGGCCCTCATCAGGTATGCCGGTGTGCAGTTCGTGGAACTCACAGGGATGTTGTTATACATGTCCACTAGATCGGGCAGCTTTTCCGGCCACTGACTTCGTTCTTCTAGTGGGAGCGTCTTCAGAAGGTCGAGAATGATGTGGTTCATCTTCTCACACATGCCATTGGTCTGGGGGTGGTAAGGCGTAGTACGGATCTTCTGGCAGCCGTATAGGTTACAAAACTCCTTAAACACCTCAGCTTCAAAGGCTGGTCCTTGGTCAGTGAGCACTTGATCTGGATAGCCATGTGGTCGACAGAAGTGTGTTTGGAAAGCTTTGGCTGCAGTTTGACCTGTCAAGTCCTTGACTGGTACTACCACCAGGAATCTGGAGTAGTGGTCAACCATAGTGAGAGCGTAGTTGTAGCCTTGTCTGCTGGGTGCCAACTTTACATGGTCCAGGGCCACGATCTCCAGAGGCCGTTTAGTTTGGATTGGCTGGAGTGGTGCTCTCTGGCTGTGCTGGTCTCTTCTTCTAAGATTGCAGGGCCCGCAGTTTCGACACCACTTCTCTAGGGCGGATCTCATACCCACCCAGTAGAATCTTACTTTAAGTAGGGCCTCCAGTTTCTTCCAACCAAAGTGGCCTGCACCATTGTGATAGGCTTCTAGCACCATCCTCGTATCCTTCTGTGGTACAATCACTTGCCACACCTTCTCATGCGTCCTCGGGTCAATGATGCTCCTGTAAAGTTTGTCTTGATAGATGAATAATCGACCCCTCTCCTTCCATAGGTACTGTGCCTCAGGTGGGGCTCCTTTGTCAAGGCTGGCGCCAGGCTGGCTGATCAGTTTCTTTACCAAGCCTACCGCTGGATCATTTTCCTGGGTCTCCTTCCAGTTGTAGTGAGGTAGTGGGTTCAGGGTCACCTCTTGGCGGTTGGCACGCGACTGCCGACACTGTTTTGCTCCATGGCGATGGAACGCTGGCAGCTCAATCTCTTCAAGATCATCTTCATCTTCACCCTCGTCTGCTAGGTGAGGCATCCTGGACAGAGCATCTGCGTTGCCGTTCTTGCGGCCAGCTCGATACTTGACAGTAAAGTCATAATTCGCCAGTCGGGCTACCCAACGCTGCTCCATGGCACCCAATTTAGCAGTATCCAAGTGGGTCAGGGGGTTGTTGTCCGTGAAGACAGTGAATTTGGTGGCTGCCAGGTAGTGCTTGAACCGCTCTGTGATAGCCCATACCATGGCCAGGAACTCTAGCTTGAATGAGCTATAATTCTCTGGGTTTCTTTCAGTAGGCCTGAGCTTCCTGCTGGCGTAAGCAATCACACGCTCTTTGCCTCCCTGCACCTGTGAAAGCACTGCTCCCAGTCCCACATTACTGGCATCGGTGTACAGTACGAATGGCAGACCGTAGTCAGGGTAGGCTAGGATCTCTTCACCCGTCAAGGCCCCTTTCATTTGTCTGAAGGAGTGTTCTTCTGCTTCTCCCCAGTGAAATGGCGGGCCGGAGATCTTTCCTTTCTTCTTTGGGTGGCCTACCAGGAGCTCTTGCAAAGGCGCTGCCATTTTCGTGTAGCCCTTGATGAACCTTCTGTAGTAGCCTACCAAGCCAAGGAACTGACGTACCTCCCGGACGGTAGTAGGTGTGGGCCATTCCTGGATGACTGTGACCTTCTCTGGGTCCGGTGCTACTCCTTCTGCACTGACCACGTGACCTAGGTACTGGACCTTTGGCTTCAGTAGATGGCACTTGGATGGTTTCAGCTTCATTCCATATCGGGATAGTGCTTCAAAGACTTCAGCCAGGTGTTTCAGGTGGTCCTCGTAGGTCTTGGAGTACACGATGACATCATCCAGGTAGAGCAGGACGGTTTCAAAGTTGAGGTGCCCTAGGCAGCATTCCATAAGCCTCTGGAAGGTCCCGGGGGCATTGCAGAGTCCAAATGGCATGCTGTTGAACTCACAGAGGCCCATTGGGGTGGTGAAGGCCGTCTTCTCCCGATCTTCTTCTGCTACAGATACTTGCCAGTAGCCACTAGTAAGATCTAGGGTAGAAAAGTAGTTAGAGGCTTTCAAGGCAGCGAGGGATTCCTCTATCCTTGGCAAAGGGTAGGCATCCTTGTGTGTTATCTGATTTATCCGTCTGTAATCCACACACATCCTCATCGTGCCATCCTTCTTTCTTACCAGGACCAGGGGAGCCGCCCAGGGGCTACAACTGTCCCTTATGACGCCTGCCTCCTTCATGTCCTTCAGCATGTCCTTTGTGCGCTGGTAATGGGCTGGTGGAATAGGCCTATGTCTTTCCTTAATGGGAGGATGACTGCCTGTGGGTATGTGATGTTGCACCCCTTTGATCCTACCAAAGTCTAGTGGGTTCTTACTAAAGACCTGCTCGTATTCCTGCACGACCCTGTAAACCCCATGTTTCTGGTAGTCGGGTGTAGAGTCAGTCCCCACGTGTAGTTTCTGGCACCAATCTTCTAACTGCTTTTGGGAGGTCTCACCCTCTTTTGAGTCAGCTTGTGTCAGGGGACCTACAGGTGTTATGGCGTCATCTGAGCATGTAAACAGTTTGGCTATGGTAGCGTACCTTGGTAGTCTGGCTTCCTCCTCCCCACAGTTCAACACTCGTACAGGCACTCGTCCCTTGTGTACATCAACTACCCCCCTGGCTGTCAGAATCGTGGGCCAGTGGTCTGAATGAGTGGGCTCTAGTACAGCCTGGTAATCTTGTCCTCTGAGACCTACCGCTGCTCTACACCACATCATCATTTCACTCCGTGGGGGTATCACAATGGGGTTAGCATCCATCACCCGTACACTACCAATCTCACCGCCAGTCTGTTTTACCTGTTGCTTCCTCAGAATGATTCGGATCTCCTTTTGCAAGGCTCTTTGCGACCTGCCCTCAGCACCCTCAACAATCTGGTGAAGCAACAACAACACTTCCCCTAAGCAATTTTCTATGACATTAGTGCCTAAAATCATTTGCGGGTTCCTTTCTCTAATATCAGTGTCCACAACAATCAGTCCTTGTCCCTTCATTTCCTGCCTTCCCACCTTTATGGTTACCTCTTTGACCCCGATCTGGTCTATAGGCTGTCCGTTGGCAGCATAGATGGTGAGGGAGGGGTCCGGTGGTCGGAGATCGTCGTCCGACCAAAACCTCCGATAAAGGACATACGGGATCGTGGTGACCTGAGAGCCGGTGTCCAATAATGCCGGGGTAGGGATCCCGTCCAGGACGATGGACAGGACAGGACGTCCACCCACGTACTGATCACAGCAGCGACCTGGGCCTGATCTTCTTAATCCTGAGGACTGGCCCCCGGCCCCAGGTTTGGCTCGTTTAAAGGACAGGCCCTTGCATAGTGTCCCGCCTCCTGGCAACGACGACAGATGGGTTGTCCAGATGAGTCATAGCGATCACTGCTCCTGCCTCGGGTTGGGGGACCTCTTCTCCTCCGCATCCAAGGGACGTCCTCTGGGTTGTCAGCTAGCAGGATCCGATGAGGGACTTTGGTCTCTGAGGGCAACTGCATTGCTTTCAGGATTTGTGCGACGTCCTTAGTGAGCTGTTGCACCTGGGAGGATAGCGTACTTATGGTCTCTGCTGGCGCGTTGAGTCCTTTTGCAGTTATTAGGGTCTGCGAGGAGGATTCCGCTCCTGCAGCCGTGGAACTGGCAGGCCATGCTGGTGCGACGGGGTCTGTGTCCACAGGAGGTTGGAGTGCTTTCACTGCCCTGTCTTTCAGAATGGCAAAGTCCACGTCAGGGTGTTCCAGGGACCACAGCTTCATCTGCTTCCCATCCTCAGGAGAGCGCAGGCCCCGCAAGAATTGTTCCTTCATCATCCGGTTTCCTTCCTGATCACTGACAGGGTCCACCAGCTTGAGAGCCCGTAGTGCAGCCTGCAGCCTGAGGGCATAGGCTCTTATGCTATCTTGGGGCTTCTGCCGGCAGTTATAGAAGTCCGTCCTCAGCTCTCCCTCGGTGCGGTGTTCAAAAGCAGCTGCTAGTTTGGCAAAGATGGTCTCAACAGAGCTCCGGTCATCATTGGTCCAGGACTCAGCTTCCAATTCTGCTGCTTCAGTCAATTGTCCCAGCACCACAGCGGCCCTCTGCTTACCAGTCATCGCGTGCATGTCTAGCAGGGTGTTGATCTTCTTCTTAAACCCGGTCAGCGTGTCTATTTTACCGGCGTATTGGGGCAGCCATTGCGCTCCTGGGACATACAGCAAGGAAACTGGCATTATGGGGGAGATTTCAGCCGGCGCGGCTGCGACCGCGGCACCGGCACCAGGCGCTGCTGCGTCCAGCGCGACGGGGGCTGGCATCGCTTGGGCTGCGTCGCCCTGACCAGGGGCATTACCTCCTGCAGCGTCCATTTTTCTTCAAAAATCTGCGCGCCCCCTTTCCACTTCCTGGGTCAGAACGCTCTCTGAATTGTGGGGATTCTGGGGCGGCCACACCTCTTCGTGGGCGGTGCTCTTCTCCCTCGCGCGGGCTGCAGCGCGCGCTTTTGAAGATGGCAATATGGCGGCGGTTCAATTTTTTTGCGGTCGGACCTCTGAGGCACACGGTCACCTGTCTGAACAGGTCTAGTCCTTATCCTGTTCGTGACGCCAGATGTGGAGCCCCGCTAGTATGTGTCGGTGCATTACCTTCAGGGACTCCACGCAGCTGGATCTGGTCACAGGTAGGAGATCTTCTATTTGTCGTGACGCCACTCTCAGTATTGCGGTCAGCGGGGACCGCCACTGCAGATTAAGGGATGCCTGGGGCTGATGGTGGGTGCAGTCAGTATATTAGCCCCCTGAGAGTGAGGCAAGCCCCAGGCCCCGGTGTATGTGTGTGGGACCACAGGTCGCAGAATGACTCAAACACAGTCCAAGAAGTCTTTCAACGTGTTTACTCACTGTTTGGAGGTCACGGTGAGATGCCCGGGCGACACTGTGATAACCAGGTTGAACCAGGAATTCCAGGAGGCCGTTCTGAGGGTAGCTGTCCACTCGCCTTCCTTGCACTCTTTCTGTTTTAGGAGGATCCTTTGCTTGAAGCGTGGTAGGACCCCTCCAGGGAAGCTGTTACCACCCTGCTCCCCTCTCTCTGGCTCGTCTGCCGGCAGCGTGGCCTTGGTGGGATGGCTTCTGGCCCTGTCCCCTTATGGGCCTGGTGATTGCTGCTTGGCTCAAGCTCTGTGTAGTCGTGGTGAGGGCATGAAGTACCCCCCCACCTGTAGGTTAAGCAGCTCTGGATGATCTGCTGCCTGTACTGGGGACCTAGTTCCCCTTGTGTGCTCGGATACCGGGATCTCCGTACTCAGCCACCCTTCTCTCTGGATGGTTTTCAGGCCGACCCACGGTACTCCTTTCTCCCCCGCTTTCAGCTACTGCACTCCTCAGGACCTGTCTGACACGAGAGCTCCTCTGCTCCCTTCCACACACTTCAACTTCTTCCTCTAGACTCCTTCTTCCTCTCTCTGCCCTGCTTCCTAGCAACCAGCCCCTGAACACACCCCCAGCTGGGAATTGAAAGTTAACCCCTTCTGGCTACCCAAGGGTCCCCTCTGGTAATGTGGGAGGCCTGGTCACTATATGTTTGTGTGTGCACCTCATCCTGGCCTTTGGAGATTACCTGGAAGCATTGCTCCCGCATGGGTGCAATACTCTGTGGTGCCTGACCAGGTCAGGGGCGCCACATACGCACACAACCTATAAGCTCTCCCAGCTCCCCCCTTCCCGACGCATACCCTCCACCCCCCGTGGGTACCCCCTGACTAAACCCTGGGTGACCTACATCCCCCCTTGCATTCTAGTCCTGACAATACTGGGCAGACAAACAAGACATAGAGGCATACTCACCGGGCTGCACGAGGGTAGAGGCCCCGCCAGCCGGACCACTGGACTCCAGACGTCCCTCCAGCTGCTCTGTAGACTCCCGGCTCCCCTCATCCGCTTCACCGCCGTTGGCCCCTGCTGCTGCAGGGCCGGAAGATCCCTCCAGTCGCTGATCCTGTAGTTGATGTCCGCCCCCCCAGCCGGCTGCAACAGGGGGCTGTCTGCGTTCATCCAAATCCTGCCGTCGCAGCTCCCCCATGCCACTCCACGGGGCCCCCCCTCCGTTCTGGGCCTCTGCTGATGAGGGCCCTGCACGCCAGGCCCGGTGCACTACCGATCCCAGCCGTCTTGCTCCGCCCCCTCCGCTGGGGCCCGCCCCCTCATCTGTCCTTTGCTGCAGACAGGGCTCAGGGCGCTCGGCAGGCACATCACCAGAGCGCCCCGCCGCAGCTCTAACATCCATCGCTGACACAGTGGGAGCAGGCCCCGCCCCCAAATCCAGCAGAGGCCTGCTCACCGCCGCTGGACCCAGCCGCACATTGGAATTCCTCCCAGACCGGGGCCTGCTGGACTTTTTTGCACCTGGCGCCCGGCCTGGAGGGTCCCCGGAGGGGCTTCTGGGGCGACGCTGGGCCCGGGGAGTCAGCTCAGGGGATAGCCGCTCCGGCGGTCTGGACTTACGGAAGCGCCGCTCACGTGGGGGGGAAGTCCCCTCCGCCTCCAAACTCCCTCCGATGATTCCCTGCACTGTCGCCTGCAGCCAGCCTGGAGGACGGTCGCCTGCCGCCGCTCTCAGCCGCTCCAGGATTTCCTCGACAGTCTCCATAGCCGCAGGTAAGATGGATGCGACTCTTCCTTCAGCCAGGGGAGCGGGAAAGTATCGCTCCACCCCTTTGGCTATCCAATTGTCGCGGGCGGGGAGGAGGGTGTCAGCACACCGCGCTCACCCCTTCTGCTCGGGTCCGGCAGCTGCTCCTGGTGGCTCGAGCTGTGGGCCGGATCCCGGGGTTCCTCGAGCGACACTGCTCGCCCGTGAGTGAAAGGGGGTGGTTGTGGTTGGGTGTGGGGATTGTTATAGTTCGTGACGCCACCCACGGTTGTGGTGATTGCACCACCGCTGCTCAGTATGGGGGTCCCGGGGATGGTGATGCGGAGCAGCCAGGTGTTGTGTTGCCCCTCCATGGGTAGGGTTTGGTGATCCCGGGGCCCAGTGATGAGATGTAAAGTGTAGGGCCTGGTGGGCGCAGGGACGCGGGGGCAGCGCTGTGCCTTGCGGCACTGTGGTACTCACTCAGCCTGAGACGTGGACACAGTTTGTACGGTAAACCAAACGGCTGGTAGGACGGTCCCACAGACGGCTGCACCTGCACTCCCGGTAGGTGACGGTGATGTCCCTCTTCCTTGCACCTATGGTTGACTTGTGGTAGCGGTGGATTCCCTCCGGTTACCCGCTCCCCGGCTGCAATCTGGGCCGGAGGAGCTCTACACTTTGCCCGCAGGCGCTGGCCCTGAGAAACTGGTGCCGTGGCGGTGGCGGTGTCTCTCCGGTTCAGGTTGGGCTGTTGCCTTCACTCGGGACTTGGTTGTTGGGGGATCTACGTCCCCTTCACTGACGGATTTGGCAAATCTGGCGACTCCTAGCCTTGCCGGGGTCCGAGAGGCCCCTGCCCTGGTGCTGACTGTCCTTCGGAACACTGCTCCAGACCACCGGGCACACAGCCAACGGGGTCCTTCCAGGAACTTCCAAACGGTCCCCCTCCAGACAGTCACCGCCGTCGCTGACCTTGCTGATCTGGCCCTCCACAAAGCTGGACCCTTCAGGCTTTCTTTCTACTTGTCACTTCACTTGCTTTCCTCCTTTTTCACTTTTCTACTTTCACTCTCACTTTGCTGTTAACTTTCGCCCTGTCTAGACTACTCCTCCACTCCTTCCACTTCCTCCTCCCTGACTAGACTGCCTGGTTCTTCCCGCCTCCAGAGTTGTGAGCTCCTCGGTGGGCGGAGCCAATCGCCTGGCCCACCCCCTGGTGTGCATCATCAAACTCCTGGAGGAAGGCAACAAGGATTTTTGGTTAGCATTGATGTGCCTACCTGGAGTGTGGGGTGTGGTGGTGTTGTGACCCGTGTCCCCTGGCTTGCCCAGGGCGACACATTCCCCCTTAGCAAAATGCAGACCGTCCGCGGGCTGCCGTCCTACACCGATTTTATTTTTCTGTAAAAAGGGGTAACAGGGTTAAGAAAACATAAATAACATTTTTAATCAAAACTCTTCCCAAGACGGGAGGCACATTTACTTAAACGTTGCAACGGTTTACGGTCACGGTTTCCGCTCTCTCCCACCCAAGCAACCTGGCCCTGATGCTGCCCCTAAAACCCAGGCAGCACCCCTTGACCCACAGTCCAGCGCAAGTTACCCGAGCGGGATCTGTCCTTCCCCTCCAGAGGGTGGCCACCGGTTCCTTTGGTGGCTGGGCCCTAGCCTGCTCTGCTCAGGGCCCTCCCTCCAACCTGCCTCTCCGGAGACGGTATTGCGGAAACGGTAACGGTAAACAACATATTTACAAGCCACTTAACGTTTGTGGTGCCCTGCAAGTTCACGGGCTTGTCCATGGATAGTTCCCATGCAAAACTTAAACGGTCCCCACGGGGACAACGGTGCCGGCTCCTGCCGGTTCAATCACAAGGCAAATCAGGTTAAACTTCGGTATCATTTTTCTTATCATTTTCAACTTTTCAAACAAACAACAACACTCTTTCACATTTGCGGACCCCTTTTACTCATAGAACGGTCTCCCTGTACCTAAGTGGGGGTCTACCTAGGTTGGAACGGGTGGACCTTCGGGGCCCGGTGTCAGTGGTGCTAGACAGTGGGGGAGAGGGAACAATCGGTTCCTCCTCCCTGCTACAGTGTGGGGCAGGCGGAGGTGTAGGGGGGCTGGGTACAGGTTCATCCCTGGGCACTGGCACTGGTTCTGGCTCACGGTTAACCGCTTCCACTACTTCTTCATCCACGGGTTGTGGGAACAGTATCACTGGAAGAATCACCGTGCCGTTCTGTGTAGGCCAGTTTGCTGGGAAGTCACCCATTACAGTGTGGATTACCTCTGCTGCCTTCTCCACTGGTGGAGGAACCGGTACTTCAGCCTCTGTCTTTAACGCTGGGGGGCATTTTTTTAGATGGTCCCGAGAAACTGTGGCTAGGGTGCCCCCTTGGTCACGGCTGATCTGGTAGGTCTTCCCATCTCCCCATTCTGTGGGTTGTATGACGTAAGGGACTTGCTCCCACTGATCATCCAGCTTGTGGGCTTTTCTCTTCCGTTTCAGCACCACATCTCCTGGCTGGAAAGGACCTGCGGGCGCCTTCTGATTGAACCGGTGCTCCTGCTGCTCTCGACTTCGACTGAGGTTTTTCTCCACATACTCCTGGATTTGCCGGTACTGTGCCCTCCTCCGACTTTCCCACTCCGCCGTTGAAGGAAGTGCTTCCGGGGCTTCCAACCCCATCTCCAGATCCACCGGCAGGCGGCCAGGCCGGGCCCTCATCAGATACGCTGGGGTGCACTTCGTCGAGCTAGACGGGATATTATTGTACATGTCGACCAAGTCAGGTAGCTTTTCCGGCCACATGTTCCGTTCTTCCAGTGGTAGCGTCTTGAGGAGCCCCAGGACCAAGTGGTTCATTTTCTCGCACATGCCGTTGGTTTGGGCGTGGTACGGAGTGGTCCAGATCTTCTTGCAGCCGTACAACTGGCAGAATTCGTGAAACACCTCTGCTTCAAAAGCCGGGCCTTGGTCAGTCAGCACCTTCTCGGGGTACCCATGGGGTCGGCAGAAATAAGCCTGGAACGCTCGAGCAGCGGTTCGACCAGTTAGGTCCTTAACGGGGACTACCACCATAAATCTTGAGTAGTGGTCTACCATGGTCAATGCGTAGGTGTACCCACTTCGGCTAGGGGTGAGCTTGACATGGTCCAGGGCAACCAGCTCCAGCGGCTGATGGGTGACTATGGGATGTAACGGTGCCCTCTGGCTAGTCTCGTCCTTTCTCCTCAGTGTACAAGGACCACACTCTCGACACCAGGCTTCCACCGATTCACGCATCCCACTCCAATAGAACCGCTCCCTCAACAGCATCTCCAGCTTCTTCCACCCGAAGTGGCCAGCACCATCATGGTATGCCCGCAGGACAGTAGCGACCTCAGCTTGAGGAACGATCAACTGGCATATTTTCTCATGGGTCTTCGGGTTGATCAGCTCACGGTACAGCCTCCCTTGGTGTAGGTAAAGCCGTTTTCGTTCTTTCCACAAGCGTTGGGCTTCGGCTGGAGCGGCAGGGTCTATTCCCATAGCACCTTGTTCCACCAGAGTCTTGACAAGGCGGACAGCCGGCGCTTGGTCCTGGGCGTCCTGCCACTCTTGACTGGGCCGCTGGTCCAGATCTACCCTCTGCTGGCATACTTGTACCCTCTCAGTAGGCGGCTGGTGAAACGCAGGCAACTCGATCTCCTCGAGGTCGTCATCCTCGCACCCCTCTTCTGACAAATGGGGCATCCGGGAGAGTGCATCAGCATTTATGTTGACACGACCAGCTCGGTACTTTATGGTGAAATCATAGTTGGCTAGCCGGGCTACCCACCGCTGCTCCAGCGCGCCCAACTTGGCCGTGTTTAGATGGGTCAGCGGATTGTTGTCCGTAAACGCGGTGAAGGTTGCTGCCGCCAAGTAGTGGCGGAACCGCTCCGTGATAACCCATACCAACGCCAATAGCTCGAGCTTGAAGGAGCTATAATTCTCGGGATTCCTTTCGGTCGGCCGGAGTTTTCGGCTAGCGTAGGCAATCACCTTCTCCTTTCCATCCTGGACCTGGGATAGGACCGCTCCTAGCCCCACGTTACTGGCGTCCGTGTGGAGGATGAACGGGCGCCCATAGTCAGGGTACGCCAGGACCTCTTCTCCGGTCAAGGCCGCCTTCAACTGGCAAAAGGACTCCTCATGCTTGTCCTCCCACGACAGTGGGGTTCCAATGGGTCTACCACCTTTGGTCTGTCCCACGAGGAGATCTTGCATGGGGGCAGCCATCTTCGTGTACCCCTTTATAAAGCGCCGATAGTACCCCACCAGACCCAGAAACTGCCTTACTTCCCTCACTGTAGTTGGTCTCGGCCAGCTCTGGATGGCAGTAATCTTCTCAGGGTCGGGGGCGACACCATCCGCACTCACCACATGCCCTAGATACTGCACTCTGGGTTTCAGCAGGTGGCATTTTGAGGGCTTCAACTTCATCCCGTACTTGGCAAGGGACGCGAACACCTCGGCCAGGTGCTCCAGATGGGCTTCATACGTCTGGGAATAAACAATCACATCATCCAAATACAGCAGGACGGTCTCGAAGTTTAAATGTCCCAGACAGCACTCCATCAACCGTTGGAAGGTCCCGGGGGCATTGCACAGCCCAAACGGCATGCTATTGAATTCGCAGAGCCCCATCGGGGTGGTGAAGGCGGTCTTCTCCCGGTCCTCTGGGGCCACGGCCACTTGCCAGTATCCGCTGGTGAGGTCAAGGGTCGAGAAGTAGTTTGCAGTTCTCAGTGCAGCCAAAGACTCTTCAATACGAGGTAAGGGATAGGCATCTTTATGGGTTATCTGGTTGATCTTCCGGTAGTCCACACACATCCGCATGGTACCATCCTTCTTCTTGACCAGTACCAACGGAGCGGCCCAGGGACTACAGCTGTCCCGAATAACCCCTGCCTCCTTCATATTCCTCAACATATCCTTGGCACACTGGTAATGTGCAGGGGGAATAGGTCTATACCTCTCTTTGATAGGGGGATGTTCACCCGTGGGAATGTGGTGTTGGACCCCCTTGATCTGCCCAAAGTCTAGGGGGTGCTTACTGAAAACCTGTTCGTACTCCTGCACCACCCTGTGTACCCCGGCCCTGTGATGTGTAGGGGTATCATCAGTGCCTACATGTAGCTGTTGGTGCCACTCCTTTGTGTCCCCCTGGGGTGGGGAAGTGCTGGTGGTAGGTGAGAGTGTGGATGGACTGGCTTCATGGATAGTGTGAGGGTCCAGGGTGAGCAGCTTGGCAATGGTGGCATACCGGGGGAGCCTGACTTCTTCCTCCCCACAGTTCAACACTCTCACAGGCACTCTCCCTTTCTTCACATCGACCACCCCTCAGGCGGCCACCACCGTGGGCCAGTGCTCGGAAGGCATGGGCTCCATCATCGCAGGGTAGTCACGCCCCTGAGGCCCTACTGCTGCTCTACACCAAATCATCATCTCACTCCTAGGGGGCACAGTCAATGGAGCAACATCCATCACTCTCACTCCACCAATCTCCCCTCCGGTTGAGCTTACATGCTGGCGGTACATCAGGACGCGGATCTCACGCTGCACAGCCCTCTGCCGGCTCCCTGCCGCTGTGGCGGCTAACTGTTGCAATAGGTTCAACACATCAGCCATGCAGTGTTCCATCACATTGGTTCCCAGCACTATTTTCGGGTTATGATCGCTGGGTTCATTCAGGATCACAATCATACCCTGGTGCTGCAGTTCAGCTTGCCCCACTTTCATAGCCACTTGTTTATACCCCACCTGGGTCAATGGAAGTCCATTAGCGGCAATCAAATTTATACTATTGTCTGGGGGCGCCAGCTCGTCTGTGGCCCAATACTGCTGATACAACGTGTACGGTATGGTAGTTACCTGTGATCCAGTGTCCAAGAGAGCCATCACTGGTATGCCGTCCACAGCCACGGGGATGATAGGGCGGGCCCCGATATATCGGTCTCGCCAGTCCGGGGGGCCACGGTGTTCTACTCCTGAGGATTGGCCCGGGGCCCCAGGGGTTGCTCGTTTAACGGGCACTGTCGGTAATAATGGCCCGGCTTACGGCACTTGTAGCAGATTGGGGGTCTGCTCCGCGGGTTGTTAGCGCTTCTCCGCTGCATCCAGGGAACATCTTCAGGACTGTCAGCAAGCTGTATCTGTGCTGGAGGCTGAGATCTGGTCAGAGGTTGTAGCGCAGCAAGGATCTTGGCAAGGTCTCCATCCATGCGACGGACCTGGGCCGCCAGTTCTTCCACTGTGCTGCTCGGGGCTGCAGGTATTAAGGAGGTTGGTTTGGCTGGGGCCGCCACAACGGGAGCTGTCTCGACGGGCCACGGGACGGATTCCAGAACTTCAGCAGCTGGGGGCTGTAGTGCCTTGATAGCCCGCTCCTTTAACACAGCAAAGCCCACATCAGGGTGTTCCAGGGCCCACAGCCAGAGTTGTTTACGATCCTCAGGGGACCTCATCCCCTGCGCAAATTGCTCCACTAACATCTTGTTACTATCCGCCTCATTAATAGAGTTCACCCGCTTCAGCGTGCGGAGGGCGGTCTGCAGACGTAGAGCATAGTCCCGAATGCTATCCCCAGCTCGTTGCCGGCACTGGTAAAACTGCATCCTCAGCTCAGCTTCAGTCCGGGTCTCGAAGGCAGTCTGTAGCTTCTCGAAGATGGCGGCTACAGAGAGCCGGTCCCCCTCGGCCCAGGTCTCCGCTTCCTGCTCCGCCGCACCGGTTAACTGGCCTAGCACTATCGCTGCACGTTGCTTATCAGTCAGGGGGTACAGCTCTAGCAACGGGTTAAGCTTTTTCCGGAAGGCCTGTAGGGCATCCGGTTTCCCGTCATACCGCGGTAGCCAGGCAGCTCCAGGCGCATAGGGCAAGGAAAACGGCATGACCTGAGCAAGCGCAGGGGCCGCGGCACCTCCCGCCGGTACGGCCGGGACCTGGGCAGGCCCATTCCCATCCGCGGGTGCCGCTGCGGCTGTGACCACCGCTCCTCCAGCGGCTCCGTCGGGCGCAGACATCTTGTTTCCGTCCCCCTTAGCTCTTTCCGGCCCCTCCTCTCTCGGGGCGGAGTTTTGGCCTTCGCGCCTCTACTGCTCGAGAAGACGCTCGAGCGGGAACTTTTCGCGCCAAAGATGGCGGCTTCTGAAATTTTCCTGCCGGATACCTCCGGCGGTAACAAGGCGCACCTCTACCTGACGGCAGAGCGGTAAGATCCTGTTCGTGACGCCAAGTTGTCGCGGGCGGGGAGGAGGGTGTCAGCACACCGCGCTCACCCCTTCTGCTCGGGTCCGGGAGCTGCTCCTGGTGGCTCGAGCTGTGGGCCGGATCCCGGGGTTCCTCGAGCGACACTCCTCGCCCGTGAGTGAAAGGGGGTGGTTGTGGTTGGGTGTGGGGATTGTTATAGTTCGTGACGCCACCCACGGTTGTGGTGATTGCACCACCGCTGCTCAGTATGGGGGTCCCGGGGATGGTGATGCGGAGCAGCCAGGTGTTGTGTTGCCCCTCCGTGGGTAGGGGTTGGTGATCCCGGGGCCCAGTGATGAGATGTAAAGTGTAGGGCCTGGTGGGCGCAGGGACGCGGGGGCAGCGCTGTGCCTTGCGGCACTGTGGTACTCACTCAGCCTGAGACGTGGACACAGTTTGTACGGTAAACCAAACGGCTGGTAGGACGGTCCCACAGACGGCTGCACCTGCACTCCCGGTAGGTGACGGTGATGTCCCTCTTCCTTGCACCTATGGTTGACTTGTGGTAGCGGTGGATTCCCTCCGGTTACCCGCTCCCCGGCTGCAATCTGGGCCGGAGGAGCTCTACACTTTGCCCGCAGGCGCTGGCCCTGAGAAACTGGTGCCGTGGCGGTGGCGGTGTCTCTCCGGTTCAGGTTGGGCTGTTGCCTTCACTCGGGACTTGGTTGTTGGGGAATCTACGTCCCCTTCACTGACGGATTTGGCAAATCTGGCGACTCCTAGCCTTGCCGGGGTCCGAGAGGCCCCTGCCCTGGTGCTGACTGTCCTTCGGAACACTGCTCCAAACCACCGGGCACACAGCCAACGGGGTCCTTCCAGGAACTTCCAAACGGTCCCCCTCCAGACAGTCACCGCCGTCGCTGACCTTGCTGATCTGGCCCTCCACAAAGCTGGACCCTTCAGGCTTTCTTTCTACTTGTCACTTCACTTGCTTTCCTCCTTTTTCACTTTTCTACTTTCACTCTCACTTTGCTGTTGACTTTCGCCCTGTCTAGACTACTTCTCCACTCCTTCCACTTCCTCCTCCCTGACTAGACTGCCTGGTTCTTCCCGCCTCCAGAGTTGTGAGCTCCTCGGTGGGCGGAGCCAACCGCCTGGCCCACCCCCTGGTGTGCATCATCAAACTCCTGGAGGAAGGCAACAAGGATTTCTGGTTAGCATTGATGTGCCTACCTGGAGTGTGGGGTGTGGTGGTGTTGTGACCCGTGTCCCCTGGCTTGCCCAGGGCGACACACAATCCCTTCAAAAACGGGCTCACTCCCCCTCCCCCACCCATGACTCCCTGACCTCCCCACCAATCAGGGGTCATGCCGGCCTCCGCAAATGCCCCGGGGGGGGGGCAATGCTCCGTCCTCTCTTTACAGTGGCTACGACTAGATCCCCAGTGATCCCAAGATCAAAGCTATGGGACCCCATGAGCAGGATTCTGAGTATACACTTTACAGTGGCTATGACTAGATCCCCAGTGATCCCAAGATCAAACCTATGGGACCCCACGAGCAGGATTCTGACTATACAGTTTATAGTGGCTACGACTGGACGAAAGTGAAGGAGACGCAGCACAACAAACATGGTACAGCTCTATATACTCTACAGTGGCTACGACTGGACCACCAGCGATCCCAAGATCGGATTTATGGGACCCCATGAGCAGCGTTCTGACTATGCAGTTTACAGTGGCTACGTCTAGACCCCCAGCGATGACAAGATTGGATCTATGGGACCCCATCAGCAGGGTTTTCACTATACATTTTACAGTGGCTCCGACTGGACCCCCAGCGATCCCAAGATCAGATCTATGGGACACCATGAGCAGGGTTCTGACTATACGCTTTACAGTGACTACGACTAGACCCCCAACGATCCCAAGATCAGATCTATGGGACTCAATGAATAGGGTTCTGACTATACACTTTACAGTGGCTATGGCTGGATCCCCAGCGATCCCAAAATCGGATCTATGGGATCTAATGAGTAGGGTTCTGATTATACACTTTACAGTGGCTATGGCTGGACCCCCAGCGATCCCAAGATTGGATCTATGGGACCCCATGAGCAGGGTTCTGACTATACACCTTTCCGTGGCTACGACTGGACCACCAGCGGTCTCAAGATTGGATCTATTGGACCCTATGAGCAGGGTTCTGACTATACACTTTACAGTGGCTACGACTAGACCACCAGCGATCCCAAGATCGGACCCATGGGACTCCATGAGCAGGGTTCTGACTATACACTTTACAGTGGCTATGACTGGACCACCAGCGATCTCATGATCAGACCTATGGGATCCCATGAGCAGGGTTCTGACTGGTAATACAGTAGCTATGACAGGTAACACAACCGATCTCCCATAAATGTGAACAGAATTGAATTCACCCTAATAGTTAAATGCGTTACCCCCAACCTTCCAAAAAGGGGGGATAGGGGATAACTTGCTCATTGCTGTGGTCAAACCACTGGGACCCCCAGCGATCTCATGATTGGACCTATGGGACCCCATGAGCAGGGTCCTGGCTGGTAATACAGTGGCTATGACTGGTAATACAACCTCTCTCCCATATATGTGAACAGGATTGAATTCACTCTAATAATTAAATGGGTTATCCCCCCAACCCCCCAAAAATGGGGATAGGAGATAACTTAGTCATTGCTGGTGTCCAACCACTGGGACCCCCAGCGATCCCAAGATCGGACCTATGGGACCCCATGAGCAGGGTTCTCCAGTCTCATTCTAAATGGAACAGAGGAGCACATGTTGGATCCTCATTCCACTCATGGTCCTTCCGTAAATAGTCATGTACAGTGCTCTGCAACCCCATAGATAATGAATGGAACAGGAATTGAGTATGTGCACCAATAAGGACGGGGCTACAGAGCTTGATCTTGGGATCCCAAGAATGGACCTATGGGACCCCATGAGCAGAGCTCTCCAGTCCTATCCTAACTAGAGCAGAGGTGCACCCCCATAGATAGTGAATAGAGCAGAAGTTGAGCATATGCACCAATGCTCCATTTCGGACAGGGCTACAGAGCCTGATCTTGGGATCGATGGGGGTGGCAGATACTCCCAGTGGTCAACAAGATATTCCCTATCCTATGGAAACCCTTTAATTCGTAATTCGTTCTGCATATACTCTGACTTTTTAGAAATCAGGACTGTAAAGGATATGCGCACACAATGCAGTTTTGGTGCAGAAATTTTCTGCATCAAATCTGCACCTTCTGGCAGAAAAACGCAAGAAAAAAGTGAAACATGTGTCGTTATTTTTTCCATACTTTTTTTTTGTGAAGTCAATGGCTGGAACGGCTAAAAAAAAAAGTAGGGAAAAAAACGCCCCAACAATTGACATGCTGCAGAAATAAACTGCACCAGAAACTGACCGGCGTTTTGGACTTTTATTGCTGATTTTATCCTTTGCAATGCAGCCATATCCACAAATATATAAAACTCACCTAGATCATTATGGTTGACCCACCAGCGAGAAGTCTCATTTATTTGCTGTGCCAAGACGTCCTCATACACATTGGCCAGGTGCCCTCCGCATGCTGCACAGGACCTTCTCGCTCCCCAAAAATCCGTCCTATGCGCCACAAACCGAAAACATGAGTCTGAAAATGAAAATCCCCTCCCTGGGCATAATAATGCACCAACGCTACCCAATTGGCAGAATAATGGAAGTAGACAAAAGAAGGAAAGACCTTGGAGTATAGTCATCCTAATCCAGACTACAGGATTCCCACCGAGAGAGGACGAACAGGAAGTCAGGGAGCAAAAAAATGTCATGTATCTATGAAAATGAGGCAATCAGGGCACACAAAGAAGACAAAGTAGAGGGAAGGCTAAAGTCCTACATGTCTTCACCCAAATCCTAATGGCTGATGATGATAACTAATGGGTTCAGGGCAGGAGAGTCGTTGAAAATTTGTGGGGTCCAAAAGGTCCTTTTTAATCCATATGAGAGTTCCAATACTAATAAAGACTTGAGATAGTTGGGTCCCTGTTCAAGATTTAGCCCACATGCCTCAAGTTGTGGCTTGGATGTTTGGGGTCCCACTCCTCCCCAACTGATGTGACAATCCACAATCCTACTAAGCAATGCCTTGCATCACCAGTGCCTGTGCAACTGACTTCTAAGTGTCCTCTAATGACCTTTAACCATGCATGATCAGTAATGATTGGAAGTCCGCAGTGTCACCAGCAATTTAGGACACAACGCAACATTTACTCCTACTAAGGAACACCTCCAGCCCCCGAACTGCAATTAATGGCATCCTACCTAAGATTAACTCCAATATGTGGACATGTTGGTGGAAACAAAAGTCTCTAAAACAGCTCACTACGTCAGCCATAAATCTAAAACAGCTCACCACACCAACCATCAATCTAAAACAGTTCACTACACCACACATCCATCTAAAACAGCTCACCACACCAGCCATCCATCTAAAACAGCTCACCACACCAGCCATCCATCTAAAACAGCTCACCACACCAGTCATCTATCTAAAACAGCTCACCACACCTGCCATTAATCTAAAACAGCTCATCACACCAGCCATCCATCTAAAGCAGCTCACCATACCAGCCATCAATATCAAACAGCTCACCACACCAGTCATCAATCTAAAACAACTCACTACACCAGCCATCAGTGTAAAACAGCTCACCACACCAGCCATCAATCTAAAACAGATCACCACAACAGCCATTAATCTAAAACAGCTCACCAGATCTGCCATACATCTAAAACAGCATACCTCACCAGCCATCCATCTAAAACAGCTCACCACACCAGCCATCCATCTCAAACAGCTCACCACACCAGCTATCAATCTAAAACAGCTCACCACATCAGCCATCCATCTAAAACAGCTCACCACACCAGCCTTCAGTGTAAAACAGCTCACCACACCAGCCATCAATCTAAAACAGATTACCACAACAGCCATTAATCTAAAACAGCTCACCACATCTGCCATCCATCTAAAACAGCAAAACTCACCAGCCATCAATCTAAAACAGATCACCACACCAGCCATTAATCTAAAACAGCTCACCACATCTGCCATCCATCTAAAACAGCTCACCACACCAGCCATCAATGTAAAACAGTTGACATTTCACAAGTGACAACTGATATTTGACATCTAACCAGTGACAACTGACCAGTGACAATTGACATCTGACCAGTGTCAACTGACAATTGACATCTGACCTGTGATCACTGATATCTGACAACTGACATCAGACCAGTGACAAATGACAAGTGACAATTGACAACTGACCAATGATAACTCATATCTGACAACTGACATCTGACCAGTGACAACTGACAAGTGACAATTGTTGCTGGTCATATGTCAATATTATCAATTGTCAGATATCAGTTATCACTGGTCAGTTGTCACTGGTCAGATGTCAATTGTCACTGGTCAGATGTCAATTGTCACTTGTCAGTTGTCACTGGTCTGATGTCAAATATCAGTTGTCAGATGTCATTGGTCAGATGTCAATTGTCACTTGTCAGTTCTCACTGGTCTGATGTCAAATATCAGTTGTCAGATGTCACTGGTCAGATGTCAATTGTCACTTGTCAGTTGTCACTGGTCTGATGTCAAATATCAGTTGTCAGATGTCATTGGTCAGATGTCAATTGTCACTTGACAGTTGTCACTGGTCTGATGTCAAATATCAGTTGTCACTTGTCAAATGTCAGCGGTCAGTGTCAGTTATCAGTTGTCAGTTCTCAGGAGTCAGTTGTCAGAGTCAATGATCAGTTGTCAGAGTCAGCTGTCAAACAGGGTATTTGTGATGTTTGACATTGATATATAATCATGTCCTAAAGTGGACACTGTAGCACTGGTATCAGTGAGGTCTGCACCACCGGCCATTCTGTCAATGGTAGTAAAGGCATTTGGCGTAGCGGAGGGGGTGGGGGGGGGGTGGGGTGGCTGGATGTTACACACCAGAGGCCGAATGGTATACACTGATGGGGAACAGAGCAAGAGGGGCCGGAGGCTATATACCGGGGGCAATAGGACTGAATCAAAAACCTAAATTTGATGATTAAGAAGTTGGGCTCAATAGTTTCTCCATAGAGTGACATAGAGATAATGACAGATAATGAAGACAGATTGGATGTGTCACATTGATGATCTGCAGTGTCGGTGCATTTGCCTCGCGTGCTTGCTGCGTGTTCTCATTAGCGCGTGGTGTTTGTGCTGTGTGTTTGCTCAGCTCTCTGCACACTCGCCGCTCTCATTATGGCGTCTTGTGTTTGCGGTGTCTGTTTGCTGATATTTGAATACCCGGCCTCTGATTTGCAAGAGGATTATGTGGACGGTGCATCATATGTGACTGATGGGGATACCCTGTAATAGTTATATTGTGGTATGGATGCTCTATCGTTGATTGCATTGCAAACAATTGTTTATTAAGGGACTCGTCCTTTCTGGTAAAAAATTTGGGCTAAAAATCAAATTTTTTTGCAAAACCTGAAATTAAGTGCAATGTGTGAACACACCATAGAGTGCTACAAGTCACGATTTCGTCAACACTTTTACAAAGAGAAGGAAGTACAAAAAAGGATGGAGCAGGCAGGGGTACATCATCTGGGTGAGATACAAATATAATATAAAATCCAATATAATAAGCAACTATACCCACAGAGGTAAAAGGTAGATGGTATGGTGAAGTTAAAAGTACGCCGTGAGCCGAGACACATGTGTTTCGCCGCTAAAGCTTCTTCAGGGGAAAATTTATTTTAATTTGTAAAAGTTTGTGAATATTATTTGTGTCATTCTATGGCTTGAAATAAAATAATCACTCGTGTTTAGATCATGTTATGCACCAATCCTTCTTTTGTTGTATATTGGGTGTTTTTGCAAACTGACTTGGCAAACTAAGGGAAATCCAAAAGGGGTGAAGGTTATACAAATCCACTAGAAAATGGGCAGTCCTGGGTCGGACAGCAGGTTGGATCTTGTAGAACCAGGGTCGAGGGCAACACTTCTCTTAATTGACAGCGGAAATGTTGAAAGCTATGTACAAAGTTAGTTGACAGGTGACTACTACTTGTGATGAGCGGGCACTACCATGCTCGGTTGCTCTGTACTAGTAACTAGTGATGAGCGGGCACTACCATGCTCGGGTGCTCAGTACTCGTAACTAGTGATGAGTGGGCACTACCATGCTCGGGTGCTCAGTACTCGTAACTAGTGATGAGCGGGCACTACCATGCTCGGGTGCTCAGTACTCGTAACTAGTGATGAGCGGGCACTACCATGCTCGGGTGCTCAGTACTCGTAACTAGTGATGAGCAGGCACTACCATGCTCGGGTGCTCAGTACTCGTAACTAGTGATGAGCGGGCACTACCATGCTCGGGTGCTCAGTACTGGTAACTAGTGATGAGCGGGCACTACCATGCTCGGGTGCTCAGTACTGGTAACTAGTGATAAGCGGGCACTACCATGCTCAGGTGCTCAGTACTGGTAACTAGTGATGAGCGAGCACTACCATGCTCAGGTGTTCTGTACTCGTAACTAGTGATGAGCGGGCACTACCATGCTCAGGTGCTCAGTACTCGTACCTAGTGATGAGCGGGCACTACCATGCTTGGGTGCTCAGTACTTGTAACTTGTGATGAGCGGGCACTACCATGCTCGGGTGCTCAGTACTTGTAACTAGTGATGAGCGGTCACTACCATGCTCAGGTGCTCAGTACTCGTAACTAGTGATGAGCGGGCACTACCATGCTCAGGTGCTCAGTACTTGTAACTAGTGATGAGTGGGCACTACCATGCTCGGGTGCTCAGTACTCGTAACTAGTGATGAGCGGGCACTACCATGCTCGGGTGCTCAGTACTTGTAACTAGTGATGAGTGGGCACTACCATGCTCGGGTGCTCAGTACTCGTAATTAGTGATGAGCGGGCACTACCATGCTCAGGTGCTCAGTACTCGTAACTAGTGATGAGCGGGCACTACCATGCTCAGGTGCTCAGTACTTGTAACTAGTGATGAGCGGGCACTACCATGCTCAGGTGCTCAGTACTGGTAACTAGTGATGAGCGGGCACTACCATGCTCGGGTGCTCAGTACTTGTAACTAGTGATGAGTGGGCACTACCATGCTCGGGTGCTCAGTACTCGTAACTAGTGATGAGCGGGCACTACCATGCTCAGGTGCTCAGTACTCGTAACTAGTGATGAGCGGGCACTACCATGCTCGGGTGCTCAGTACTTGTAACTAGTGATGAGCGGGCACTACCATGCTCAGGTGCTCAGTACTTGTAACTAGTGATGAGCAGGCACTACCATGCTTGGGTGCTCAGTACTTGTAACTAGTGATGAGCGGGCACTACCATGCTCAGGTGCTCAGTACTCGTACCTAGTGATGAGCGGGCACTACCATGCTCAGGTGCTCAGTACTCGTACCTAGTGATGAGCAGGCACTACCATGCTCAGGTGCTCAGTACTGGTAACTAGTGATGAGCGGGCACTACCATGCTCAGGTGCTCAGTACTTGTAACTAGTGATGAGTGGGCACTACCATGCTCGGGTGCTCAGTACTTGTAACTAGTGATGAGCGGGCACTACCATGCTCAGGTGCTCAGTACTGGTAACTAGTGATGAGCAGGCACTACCATGCTCAGGTGCTCAGTACTTGTAACTAGTGATGAGCGGGCACTACCATGCTCAGGTGCTCAGTACTTGTAACTAGTGATGAGCGGGCACTACCATGCTCAGGTGCTCAGTACTGGTAACTAGTGATGAGCAGGCACTACCATGCTCAGGTGCTCAGTACTTGTAACTAGTGATGAGCGGGCACTACCATGCTCAGGTGCTCAGTACTTGTAACTAGTGATGAGTGGGCACTACCATGCTCGGGTGCTCAGTACTCGTAACTAGTGATGAGCGGGCACTACCATGCTCGGGTGCTCTGTACTCGTAACTAGTGATGAGCGGGCACTACCATGCTCGGGTGCTCAGTACTCGTAACTAGTGATGAGCGGGCACTACCATGCTCGGGTGCTCAGTACTCGTAACTAGTGATGAGCAGGCACTACCATGCTCGGGTGCTCAGTACTCGTAACTAGTGATGAGCGGGCACTACCATGCTCGGGTGCTCAGTACTGGTAACTAGTGATGAGCGGGCACTACCATGCTCGGGTGCTCAGTACTGGTAACTAGTGATAAGCGGGCACTACCATGCTCAGGTGCTCAGTACTGGTAACTAGTGATGAGCGAGCACTACCATGCTCAGGTGTTCTGTACTCGTAACTAGTGATGAGCGGGCACTACCATGCTCAGGTGCTCAGTACTCGTACCTAGTGATAAGCGGGCACTACCATGCTTGGGTGCTCAGTACTTGTAACTTGTGATGAGCGGGCACTACCATGCTCGGGTGCTCAGTACTTGTAACTAGTGATGAGCGGTCACTACCATGCTCAGGTGCTCAGTACTCGTAACTAGTGATGAGCGGGCACTACCATGCTCAGGTGCTCAGTACTTGTAACTAGTGATGAGTGGGCACTACCATGCTCGGGTGCTCAGTACTCGTAACTAGTGATGAGCGGGCACTACCATGCTCGGGTGCTCAGAACTTGTAACTAGTGATGAGTGGGCACTACCATGCTCGGGTGCTCAGTACTCGTAATTAGTGATGAGCGGGCACTACCATGCTCAGGTGCTCAGTACTCGTAACTAGTGATGAGCGGGCACTACCATGCTCAGGTGCTCAGTACTTGTAACTAGTGATGAGCGGGCACTACCATGCTCAGGTGCTCAGTACTGGTAACTAGTGATGAGCGGGCACTACCATGCTCGGGTGCTCAGTACTTGTAACTAGTGATGAGTGGGCACTACCATGCTCGGGTGCTCAGTACTCGTAACTAGTGATGAGCGGGCACTACCATGCTCAGGTGCTCAGTACTCGTAACTAGTGATGAGCGGGCACTACCATGCTCGGGTGCTCAGTACTTGTAACTAGTGATGAGCGGGCACTACCATGCTCAGGTGCTCAGTACTTGTAACTAGTGATGAGCAGGCACTACCATGCTTGGGTGCTCAGTACTTGTAACTAGTGATGAGCGGTCACTACCATGCTCAGGTGCTCAGTACTCGTAACTAGTGATGAGCGGGCACTACCATGCTCAGGTGCTCAGTACTTGTAACTAGTGATGAGTGGGCACTACCATGCTCGGGTGCTCAGTACTCGTAACTAGTGATGAGCGGGCACTACCATGCTCGGGTGCTCAGTACTTGTAACTAGTGATGAGTGGGCACTACCATGCTCGGGTGCTCAGTACTCGTAATTAGTGATGAGCGGGCACTACCATGCTCAGGTGCTCAGTACTCGTAACTAGTGATGAGCGGGCACTACCATGCTCAGGTGCTCAGTACTTGTAACTAGTGATGAGCGGGCACTACCATGCTCAGGTGCTCAGTACTGGTAACTAGTGATGAGCGGGCACTACCATGCTCGGGTGCTCAGTACTTGTAACTAGTGATGAGTGGGCACTACCATGCTCGGGTGCTCAGTACTCGTAACTAGTGATGAGCGGGCACTACCATGCTCAGGTGCTCAGTACTCGTAACTAGTGATGAGCGGGCACTACCATGCTCGGGTGCTCAGTACTTGTAACTAGTGATGAGCGGGCACTACCATGCTCAGGTGCTCAGTACTTGTAACTAGTGATGAGCAGGCACTACCATGCTTGGGTGCTCAGTACTTGTAACTAGTGATGAGCGGGCACTACCATGCTCAGGTGCTCAGTACTCGTACCTAGTGATGAGCGGGCACTACCATGCTCAGGTGCTCAGTACTCGTACCTAGTGATGAGCAGGCACTACCATGCTCAGGTGCTCAGTACTGGTAACTAGTGATGAGCGGGCACTACCATGCTCAGGTGCTCAGTACTTGTAACTAGTGATGAGTGGGCACTACCATGCTCGGGTGCTCAGTACTTGTAACTAGTGATGAGCGGGCACTACCATGCTCAGGTGCTCAGTACTGGTAACTAGTGATGAGCAGGCACTACCATGCTCAGGTGCTCAGTACTTGTAACTAGTGATGAGCGGGCACTACCATGCTCAGGTGCTCAGTACTTGTAACTAGTGATGAGCGGGCACTACCATGCTCAGGTGCTCAGTACTGGTAACTAGTGATGAGCAGGCACTACCATGCTCAGGTGCTCAGTACTTGTAACTAGTGATGAGCGGGCACTACCATGCTCAGGTGCTCAGTACTTGTAACTAGTGATGAGTGGGCACTACCATGCTCGGGTGCTCAGTACTCGTAACTAGTGATGAGCGGGCACTACCATGCTCGGGTGCTCAATACTGGTAACTAGTGATGAGCGAGCACTACCATGCTCAGGTGCTCAGTACTGGTAACTAGTGATGAGCGGGCACTACCATGCTCGGGTGCTCAATACTGGTAACTAGTGATGAGCGAGCACTACCATGCTCAGGTGCTCAGTACTGGTAACTAGTGATGAGCGGGCACTACCATGCTCGGGTGCTCTGTACTCGTAACTAGTGATGAGCGGGCACTACCATGCTCGGGTGCTCTGTACTCGTAACTAGTGATGAGTGGGCACTACCATGCTCGGGTGCTCAGTACTCGTAATTAGTGATGAGCGGGCACTACCATGCTCAGGTGCTCAGTACTCGTAACTAGTGATGAGCGGGCACTACCATGCTCAGGTGCTCAGTACTTGTAACTAGTGATGAGCGGGCACTACCATGCTCAGGTGCTCAGTACTGGTAACTAGTGATGAGCGGGCACTACCATGCTCGGGTGCTCAGTACTTGTAACTAGTGATGAGTGGGCACTACCATGCTCGGGTGCTCAGTACTCGTAACTAGTGATGAGCGGGCACTACCATGCTCAGGTGCTCAGTACTCGTAACTAGTGATGAGCGGGCACTACCATGCTCGGGTGCTCAGTACTTGTAACTAGTGATGAGCGGGCACTACCATGCTCAGGTGCTCAGTACTTGTAACTAGTGATGAGCAGGCACTACCATGCTTGGGTGCTCAGTACTTGTAACTAGTGATGAGCGGGCACTACCATGCTCAGGTGCTCAGTACTCGTACCTAGTGATGAGCGGGCACTACCATGCTCAGGTGCTCAGTACTCGTACCTAGTGATGAGCAGGCACTACCATGCTCAGGTGCTCAGTACTGGTAACTAGTGATGAGCGGGCACTACCATGCTCAGGTGCTCAGTACTTGTAACTAGTGATGAGTGGGCACTACCATGCTCGGGTGCTCAGTACTTGTAACTAGTGATGAGCGGGCACTACCATGCTCAGGTGCTCAGTACTGGTAACTAGTGATGAGCAGGCACTACCATGCTCAGGTGCTCAGTACTTGTAACTAGTGATGAGCGGGCACTACCATGCTCAGGTGCTCAGTACTTGTAACTAGTGATGAGCGGGCACTACCATGCTCAGGTGCTCAGTACTGGTAACTAGTGATGAGCAGGCACTACCATGCTCAGGTGCTCAGTACTTGTAACTAGTGATGAGCGGGCACTACCATGCTCAGGTGCTCAGTACTTGTAACTAGTGATGAGTGGGCACTACCATGCTCGGGTGCTCAGTACTCGTAACTAGTGATGAGCGAGCACTACCATGCTCGGGTGCTCAATACTGGTAACTAGTGATGAGCGAGCACTACCATGCTCAGGTGCTCAGTACTGGTAACTAGTGATGAGCGGGCACTACCATGCTCGGGTGCTCTGTACTCGTAACTAGTGATGAGCGGGCACTACCATGCTCGGGTGCTCTGTACTCGTAACTAGTGATGAGTGGGCACTACCATGCTCGGGTGCTCAGTACTCGTAATTAGTGATGAGCGGGCACTACCATGCTCAGGTGCTCAGTACTCGTAACTAGTGATGAGCGGGCACTACCATGCTCAGGTGCTCAGTACTTGTAACTAGTGATGAGCGGGCACTACCATGCTCAGGTGCTCAGTACTGGTAACTAGTGATGAGCGGGCACTACCATGCTCGGGTGCTCAGTACTTGTAACTAGTGATGAGTGGGCACTACCATGCTCGGGTGCTCAGTACTCGTAACTAGTGATGAGCGGGCACTACCATGCTCAGGTGCTCAGTACTCGTAACTAGTGATGAGCGGGCACTACCATGCTCGGGTGCTCAGTACTTGTAACTAGTGATGAGCGGGCACTACCATGCTCAGGTGCTCAGTACTTGTAACTAGTGATGAGCAGGCGCTACCATGCTTGGGTGCTCAGTACTTGTAACTAGTGATGAGCGGGCACTACCATGCTCAGGTGCTCAGTACTCGTACCTAGTGATGAGCGGGCACTACCATGCTCAGGTGCTCAGTACTCGTACCTAGTGATGAGCAGGCACTACCATGCTCAGGTGCTCAGTACTTGTAACTAGTGATGAGTGGGCACTACCATGCTCGGGTGCTCAGTACTTGTAACTAGTGATGAGCGGGCACTACCATGCTCAGGTGCTCAGTACTGGTAACTAGTGATGAGCAGGCACTACCATGCTCAGGTGCTCAGTACTTGTAACTAGTGATGAGCGGGCACTACCATGCTCAGGTGCTCAGTACTTGTAACTAGTGATGAGCGGGCACTACCATGCTCAGGTGCTCAGTACTGGTAACTAGTGATGAGCAGGCACTACCATGCTCAGGTGCTCAGTACTTGTAACTAGTGATGAGCGGGCACTACCATGCTCAGGTGCTCAGTACTTGTAACTAGTGATGAGTGGGCACTACCATGCTCGGGTGCTCAGTACTCGTAACTAGTGATGAGCGAGCACTACCATGCTCGGGTGCTCAATACTGGTAACTAGTGATGAGCGGGCACTACCATGCTCAGGTGCTCAGTACTGGTAACTAGTGATGAGCGGGCACTACCATGCTCGGGTGCTCTGTACTCGTAACTAGTGATGAGCGGGCACTACCATGCTCGGGTGCTCAGTACTCGTAACTAGTGATGAGCGATTTCCTAAAATAAGACACTCTGTGCTTTTACAGTACAAGTGAAGGGAAAGTTGAAAAGATGACGAAACATCTTTTGGAGCGTTTTGCCATCATTCTTGTGTAATGTACCTGTAGTGGTTTCTTCAGTATTTAATGTAGTGAAAACAAATAAAAAAATAAAACAGTAAAAAAGACTTCACAAAAAAAAAAGTTAAACCTTCCAAAAAAGCAAAATAATAACATAAAAGAGGCTAAAAAAAAAAAAAAAAAAAAAAAAAAAAAAAAAAAAAAAGTGCCGGAATTTCTTAAATCGTTTTTTTTTTCCTTGCAAAACTTGTTGAGTTCAAAGACGCCAATTGCTTCAGAAAGTGGGAAAAAAAACTCTGCAAAGACGGAGCATTTACGTAAAAACTGGATGAAAATTGGGGGAAATTTGTCATTTTTTTTTAAATACGAAGAAAACGGACATTAAGGTGCAAACTATTACAGGTACAAAAATTCTGGACAGATGTTTTCCCCTGTATTAGGCTTCAGTCAGACATCAATGATTTTCTCGTATGCAAAAAAATTAATACCGTTTTCATCAGTGTTTTGGATCAGATTTTCATCGGATTCAGTTTTTAACATTTTCTAATATAACAATTAAAAAATTTGATGGAGTTTTCTAAAGTTTCTCCTATCAGAGTCCATGAAAAGCGAACAGAACATAGAGGCATATGAGTGCTGTTCAATTGCCCAGATTTGTACATTCTGCAATCTGCAAAAACACTAGTGCATGCCCTCATCATCTCCCTCCTGGACTAGTGCAACCTCCTGCTCTGTGGCCTCCCTTCTAACACCCTTACACCCCTATAATCTATCCTAAGCTCTGCTGCCCAACTAATCCACCTCTCCCCTCGCTATTCCCCAACCTCTCCTCTCTGCCGATCCCTTCACTGGCTTCCTATTGCCCAAAGACTGCAGTCCAAAACACTAACACCATGACCTACAAAGCCATCCACAACCTGTCTCCTTACATCTGTGACCTAGTCTCCCGGTACTTACCCACATGTAACCTCAGATCCTCACAAGATCTCCTTCTCTACTCCCCTCTTCTTTCCTCTTTCCACAATCGCATACAAGATTTCTCCCGTGCCTCCCACATACTCTGGAACTCTCTGCTACAATATATCAGACTCTTACCTAACATGGAAACCTTCAGAAGAAAACTGAAGACCTATCTCGTCCTAGAAGCCTTCAACCTGCAGTAACTCTCAGCCCACTATACATGACCATCTCTACCCTCTCCTACCGTATCCTCATCCATCCCCCTCATTCCACTGCACCGCCGCACAACTAGCTCTACCCTCACCTACTGTATCCTCATTATCACCCTCAGCTCACTATAGCGTCACACGACCATCTCTACCCTCACCTAACATATCCTCACCCATCTCCCTCAGTCCACTGCACCACCGCACAACTAGCTCTACCCTCACCTACTGTATCCTCACCCATCCCCCTCAGTCCACTATAGCACCGCACGACCATCTCCGCCCTCATCTACCGTATTCTCACCCATCCCCCTCAGTCCACTGCACCACCAGCTCTATCCTCACCTACTGTATCCTCATTATCACCCTCAGTCCACTGCACCGCCGCACAACTAGCTCTACCCTCACCTACTGTATCCTCACCCATCCCCCTCAGTCCACAGCACCACTGCACCACCAGCTCTATCCTCACCTACTGTATCCTCACCCATCCCCCTCAGTCCACAGCACCACTGCACCACCAGCTCTATCCTCACCTACTGTATCCTCATTATCACCCTCAGTCCACTGCACCGCCGCACAACCAGCTCTACCCTCACCTACTGTATCCTCACCCATCTTCCTCAGTCCACTACACCGCAGTATGACAAGCTCTATCCTCACCTACTGCATCCTCATCCATCCCCCTCAGTCCACTGCATGACCATCTCTACCCTCACCTACTGTATCCTCATCCATCCCCCTCAGTCCACTGCACCGCCGCACAACCAGCTCTACCCTTACCTACTATATCCTCACCCATCCCCCTCGGTCCACTATACCGCTGTACGACAAGCTCTACCCTCACCTACCGTATCCTCATCCATCCCCCTCAGTCCTCTGCACCGCCACACAACCAGATCTAACCTCACCTACTGTATCCTCACCCACCCCCCTCAGTCCACTGCACGACCAGCTCTAACCTCACTTACTGTATCCTTCCTCATCATCACCCTCAGTCCACTGCACCACTACACGACTAGCTCTACCCTCACCTACCGTATCCTCACCCATCCCCCTCAGTCCACTATACTATATGACAAGCTCTACCCTCACCTACCGTATCCTCCTCCATCCCCCTCAGTCCACTGCACGACCAGCTCTACCCTCACCTACTGTATCGTCAACCATCCCCGTCAGTCCACTGCACCATCGTTCGACCAGCTCTACCCTCACCTACTGTATCCTCACCCATCCCCCTCAGTCCACTATACCAACGCACGACCAGCTCTACAATCACCTACCGTAACCTCACCCATCCCCCTCAGTCCACTATACTGCTGTATGACAAGCTCTATCCTCACCTACTGTATCCTCACCCATCCCCCTCAGTCCACTGCACCGCCGCAGACTAGCTCTATCCTCACCTTCTGTATCCTCACCCATCCCCCTCAGTCCACTGCATCGCCGCAGACTAGCTCTATCCTCACCTTCTGTATCGTCACCCATCGCCCTCACCACACTATGCCACTGCACAAATCCTCCTCCAAATCTCATTTCCAAAAAAACCCTTTGCGTTTCTGCTCCTAAAAACTCAGCAAAAAAGACTGCCTGTGTTCACATGACCTTTTTTCAGGTGTTCAGGTTTTTTATCTGGTGTTCTTCGAAAAATGCCTGAAAAAACACTCACAAAGCTCTTTATAGAATTTTTCTATTGAGAAATTAAATTAATTAATAGGATTAGAAAATATCTTTAAAAGTCCTAAAAATAAGAAAAAACCCCCTAAAAAATAGTTACAATAAACAATAACAAAATTCGGGATATAAAAAAGAAAAACGCTGATTTTTCAGCCTAAAAAATGCTGTTTTTTTAACACCTCGAAAAACTGGGAAAAAAAAGGTTTTCTGCAACAAAACATACACCACAAGATTTTTTTTTTATCCAGTTACAAATCCCAATGTTCAGAGTTGTAGTTTCTCAATAGTTAAAAAGTAACAAATTATATTTTTGCCCAGAGGAAGGAAAAGTGTGAAAATTTCACTCAAAACAGCAAAAAAACAAAAATGAAAGCTACTCACTAAGCGCCCACCTGCCCTGCCAGTACTCCTTGCCCTCATCCATCATGGCGGCGCGGAGTGAAATAACTTCCGGTCACCTGACGCATCCTGCTCATTCCCCGGATGTGAAGATGCTGGGAGCCCACGTGAAGGTAACTGTGCGCAGTGTCCGCTCTCTGCAGAGTCAGTGCTCCCCTGAGAAGTGATAGGTGTCTATAGAAAGCACATTGCTGGGGTTGGAAGTATTTGTACTAGTGGGAGAACAACAAGTGCCAGCAATAAAGCACAGAGTGCTGGATTATGGGGCATGCTGGGATATGTAGTCTCTTCACCTCTGTCTTTTAGAGGGGATTATACTGGACAGATGCAAATAAAATGATTGTCTAAAGAAAAGTTCAACATTTTTTGACATATGTTCAAGATGTAAAGAAGCTTCCCCCCCCCCCCTTCCTTTGTCTGGTACCATGGGGTCTGTGACACCATGCAGATTGTTTTCATGGTACCAGACAAGGGTTAAATCTCAGGTCTAAATTATTTTTCTTTCTTTTCTCTTTCTTTCCTCTCTTCTCTTTCCCTCTTTTTTCTTTTCTGCTTCCTCTTTTTCTCTCCTTTCCTCACCCTCCTTTTTTTTTTTTTTTCTCCCTCCCTCCTTCTTCTTTTTTTCTCCCTCCCTCCTTCTTCTTTTTTTCTCCCTCCCTCCTTCTTCTTCTTTTTTTCTCCCTCCCTCCTTCTTCTTTTTTTCTCCCTCCCTCCTTCTTCTTTTTTTCTCCCTCCCTCCTTCTTCTTTTTTTCTCCCTCCCTCCTTCTTCTTTTTTTCTCCCTCCCTCCTTCTTCTTTTTTTCTCCCTCCCTCCTTCTTCTTTTTTTCTCCCTCCCTCCTTCTTCTTTTTTTCTCCCTCCCTCCTTCTTCTTTTTTTCTCCCTCCCTCCTTCTTCTTTTTTTCTCCCTCCCTCCTTCTTCTTTTTTTTTCTCCCTCCTTCTTCTTCCTTTTTTTCTCCCTCCTTCTTCTTCCTTTTTTTCTCCCTCCCTCCTTCTTCCTTTTTTTCTCCCTCCCTCCTTCTTCTTTTTTTTCTCCCTCCCTCCTTCTTCTTTTTTCTCCCTCCCTCCTTCTTCTTTTTTTTTCTCCCTCCTTCTTTTTTTTCTCCCTCCCTCCTTCTTCTTTTTTTTCTCCCTCCCTCCTTCTTCTTTTTTTTCTCCCTCCCTCTTCTTTTTTTTCTCCCTCCCTCCTTCTTCTTTTTTTTTCTCCCTCCCTCCTTCTTCTTTTTTTCTCCCTCCCTCCTTCTTCTTTTTTTCTCCCTCCCTCCTTCTTCTTTTTTTCTCCCTCCCTCCTTCTTCTTCTTTTTTTCTCCCTCCCTCCTTCTTCTTTTTTTCTCCCTCCCTCCTTCTTCTTTTTTTCTCCCTCCCTCCTTCTTCTTTTTTTCTCCCTCCCTCCTTCTTCTTTTTTTCTCCCTCCCTCCTTCTTCTTTTTTTCTCCCTCCCTCCTTCTTCTTTTTTTCTCCCTCCCTCCTTCTTCTTTTTTTCTCCCTCCCTCCTTCTTCTTTTTTTCTCCCTCCCTCCTTCTTCTTTTTTTCTCCCTCCCTCCTTCTTCTTTTTTTCTCCCTCCCTCCTTCTTCTTCTTTTTTTCTCCCTCCTTCTTCTTCCTTTTTTTCTCCCTCCCTCCTTCTTCCTTTTTTTCTCCCTCCCTCCTTCTTCTTTTTTTTCTCCCTCCCTCCTTCTTCTTTTTTCTCCCTCCCTCCTTCTTCTTTTTTTTTCTCCCTCCTTCTTTTTTTTCTCCCTCCCTCCTTCTTCTTTTTTTTCTCCCTCCCTCCTTCTTCTTTTTTTTCTCCCTCCCTCCTTCTTCTTTTTTTTTCTCCCTCCCTCCTTCTTCTTTTTTTCTCCCTCCCTCCTTCTTCTTTTTTTCTCCCTCCCTCCTTCTTCTTTTTTTCTCCCTCCCTCCTTCTTCTTTTTTTCTCCCTCCCTCCTTCTTCTTTTTTTCTCCCTCCCTCCTTCTTCTTTTTTTCTCCCTCCCTCCTTCTTCTTTTTTTCTCCCTCCCTCCTTCTTCTTTTTTTCTCCCTCCCTCCTTCTTCTTTTTTTCTCCCTCCTTCCTTCTTCTTTTTTTCTCCCTCCTTCCTTCTTCTTTTTTTCTCCCTCCTTCCTTCTTCTTTTTTTCTCCCTCCCTCCTTCTTCTTTTTTTCTCCCTCCCTCCTTCTTTTTTTCTCCCTCCCTCCTTCTTCTTTTTTTCTCCCCCCCTCCTTCTTTTTTTCTCCCCCCCCTCCTTTTTTTCTCCCTCCCTCCTTCTTCTTTTTTTCTCCCTCCCTCTTCTTTTTTTCTCCCCCCCTCCTTCTTTTTTTTTTTTTCTCCCTCTCTCCCTCCCTCTTCTTTTTTTTTTTTTCTCCCTCTCTCCCTCCCTTTTTTTTTCTCCTCCCTCCCTCCCTCCCTCCCTTTTTTTCTTTGTCGCTCCATTGGGAGACCCAGACAATTGGGTGTATAGCTACTGCCTCCAGAGGCCACACAAAGTATTACACTTTAAAAAGTGTAACCCCTCCCCTCTGCCTATACACCCTCTCTTGCATCACGGGCCCATCAGTTTTTTGCTTTGTGTTGAAGGAGGCTGACACTCACACAATGCTCCACATTTTAGTCAGCAGCAGCTGCTGATTATATCGGATGGAAGAAAAGAGGGCCCCTAACAGGGCCCCCGGCATGCTCCCTTCTCACCCCACTGAGTCGGCGGTGCTGTTAAGGTTGAGGTACCCATTGCGGGTACAAAGGCTGGAGCCACATGCTGTTTTCCTTCCCCATCCCTTAGGGGCTCTGGGTGAAGTGGGATCCTAACCGGTCTCCAGGCACTGGGACCGGGCTCCCTCCGCAGCCCCTGGTGGTATCTGCCGGACAGGAGATGGAGTATCGTCAGGGACATGGCCCTGCATCTACAGGTACTCTGTGTCCCCTTTGGGACGGTGCATGAAGCACCTTGGCCTCAGACGCTGCAGCGACTGCGGTGTGATTTTTTTTTTTTTTTGACCGGGACTACCGCGCCGACCGTGCCTGTTTGCCGGCCGCGGTTTTTTACTTTAGTCCCCGGCTTTTGCGGCCTAGTGTATTAAACTCCCGCCCCTGGGCCTGCCAATCAGGGGGAAGGGCGGGACGGTCGGTATGACGCCGACGGTGAGGGCTGGAGCACACTTCGCTGTCCTCCTCCCCCCTCACTGTTCACTATGGGGCGCAGATTCCCGCACTTTTGTGGTTCCGCCCTCGGCTCCCTCCTCCCCTCGGAACGCCGGCAGCCATTGTTATATGGCATGATTCTGCCGGTGGAGATCTCAGAATGTGCTCACTGTTCGGCAGCACTGCAGCTCTAGGAGAGGGGGTTCCTAACCGGTCGCCATGCACTGGGACCGGGCTCCATCCGCAGCCCCTGGGGGATTCTGACGGACAGGAGACAGGACATCATCAGGGACAGAGCCCTGCATCCATAAGGTACTCTGTGTCCCCTTTGGGAGACGCTGCATACAGCACCTGGGTTACAAACGCCGCAGCGGTTGCTGTGTGGTTTGTGAGACCGGGACTACCACGCCGACCGCGCCGGTTTGCCGGCCGCGTCTTTAACTTTAGTCCCCGGCTCTTGCGGCCTAGTACCATATACTCCCGTTCCCGGGCCTGCCAGTCAGGGGTAACGACGGGACGTCGGCAGTGAGGGCTGGAGCATACTTGGTATCCTCCTACCCCCTCACTGTGCACTGTGGGGCACCAGTTTCCCAATCGGGTGCTGGCCCCCCTTAGGTGCCGAAGTGTGTATATATATATATATATATATATATATATATATATATATATATATATATATATATATATATATATATATATATATATATATATATATATATATATATATATATATATATATAGTATATGATTTCACTGTTCGGCAGCACTATTTGCTTTTGGCTATATACCCTCGCTGATTACTAAGAGGTGACATCAGCAGGTCGTCCGCAAACAGTAAGGGTGCCAAGGCACAGGCTTTCTTTGCAACCTGTACCTCTTGTGCGGCTATATTGCCGGCAGGTTCCACCTATCATTGCAAATGCTTGGCCCCTGGGGCACTCACTCAGCCGGAGCCTCTGGCACGGGTGGGACCCTCGGCTCAGGTGCTACCACCGGTTTCCACTGCACAGATGGCAGGGACAGAGTTTGCACGTTTGACTGAGCAACTGTCTGAGTCATTCCATGGCCCAGTCTATGAACAGAGGGGCTGCTAAGATTCTGGAAGCTTTGCAGTCCAGATCGGTAACACAGGGCCAGGGAGCTGAGTGTTCATCGCCCCCAGGCCCCTCTGGGTCGGTATAACAAGGGGCTCCTGGGGTAACACCCAGATCCCACGGTGAGAACTCCAACACGGACCGCGGCCTCAGACAGGCTAACCGGGCTCGCTGGGAACCTTCCACGACTTCACTGTCGTAGTTAAGGATGAAGCGGAGGTCGCAGCTCAGGGCTCTGAACCTGACGTTGCTCTCAATCTGGATACACCTGAAGGGGACGCCATAGTAAACGACCTTATAGCGTCCGTCAACCAGGTGCTAGACCTCTCTTCCCCATCTTCTCCTATGGAGGAGTCGGCTGCACAGCGGGAGAAACACCAGTTTAGGTTTCCCAAATGTACACGGAGTGCGTTTTTTTCGATCACTCTAACTTCAGAGAGGCTGTCCAGAAGCACAGAACTTTCCGGACAAGCTCTTTACTAAGCGCCTTAATGACACACGTTACCCTTTTCCCCCCTGACGTAGTTAAGGGTTGGGCTCAGTGTCACAGGGTGGATCCTCCAGTCTCCAGACTGGCAGCTAGATCCGTAGTATTAGTGGCAGATGGTTCATCTCTCATGGATGCCACTAACAGGCAAATAAAGCTTATGATGAAATCCATCTTTGAAGCCATAGGCGCATCTTTTGCTCCGGCCTTCGCAGCCGTGAGGGCTCTCCAAGCTATCTCAGCTTCTCTGGCTGAGATTAATGCGGTCGCACGTATCTCTGCCCCGCAGGTTGTGTCCTTGGCTTCTCAAGCGTCCCAGCCCTCCTCGTCCAACAGGCCACAGAAGAGCCAGAGGAACTCTTCTCCACGGCGGTCTAAGTCACGTCCTCCAAAGACCACCGGAGGCACCGTCTCCAAGGCGGCCTCATCATGACTTTCGGCCGCCCCAAACCGCATCCTCGGTCGGTGGCAGGCTCTCCCGCTTTTGCGACGCCTGGTGGCCACATGTCCAAGACCGATGGGTGAGAGACATTCTGTCTCACGGTTTCAGGATAAGAGTTCAGCTCTCGTCCTCCGACTCGTTTTTTTCAGAACATCTCCGCCCCCCGAATGGACCGTTGCGCTTTTCAGGCGGTGGACACTCTGACAACAGAAGGAGTGGTGATCCCCGTTCCCCTCAGGAACGCGGTCGCGGTTTTTACTCCAATCTGTTTGTGGTGCCAAAAAAGGACGGCTCATTCCGTTCCGTTTTGGACCTCAAATTGCTCAACAAACATGTGACAACCAGGCGGTTTCGCATGGAATCCCTCCGATCTGTCATCGCTTCGATGTCCCAAGGAGACTTCCTAGCATCAATCGACATCACAGATGCCTATCTCCATGGCAGATCGCTCAAGGGCATCAACGCTTCCTGCGTTTCGCCATCGGGGACGAACACCTTCAGTTTGTGGCACTGTCTTTCGGCCTGGCGACAGACCCACGGGTCTTCACCAAGGTCATGGCATCCGTCGTAGCGATCCTACACTCTCAGGGCCACTCGGTGATCCCTTACCCAGACGTTCTCCTAGTCAAGGCACCCTCTTGGGTTAACAGCTCTGGAGACTCTTCAGAGGTTTCGGGTGGATCATCAATTTTCCAAAGTCAAAATTGTCTCCGACCCAGTCACTGACGTACCTCGGGATGGAGTTTCATACTCTCTCAGCGATGGCCAAGCTGCCGCTGGACAAACAGCGGTCGCTGCAGACAGGGGTGCAATCCCTTCTTCGGGCCCAGTCGCACCCCTTGAGGCGCCTCATGCACTTCCTGGGGAAGATGGTGGCAGCAATGGAGGCAGTTCCATTTGCGCAATTTCATCTGCGTCCTCTCCAATAGGACATTCTCAGCAAATGGGACAAGAGGCCGACGTCCTTAGACAGGAACGTCTCTCTGTCTCTGGAAGCCAAGACCTCACTTCAGTGGTGGCTTCTCCCCACTTCTCTGTCGAAAGGAAAATCCTTTCTGCCCCCATCCTGGGCTGTGGTCACGATGGACGCGAGCCTGTCAGGATGGGGAGCGGTTTTTCTCCACCACAAGGCTCAGGGAACCTGGACTCCGACAGAGTCCTCCCTTCAGATCAATGTTCTGGAGATAAGGGCAGTGTATCTAGCCCTCAAGGCGTTCCATCGGTGGCTCGAGGGCAGGCAGATCCGCATACAGTCGGACAACGCCACGGCGGTTGCATACATCAACCACCAGGGCGGCACTCGCAGTCGTCCAGCCTTCCAAGAAGTCCGGCGGATTCTGCTGTGGGCGGAGGCCACAGCCTCCACCATCTCCGCGGTTCACATTCCGGTCGTAGAAAACTGGGAAGCAGACTTCCTCAGTCGCCAGGGCATGGACGCGGGGGAATGGTCTCTCCACCCGGACGTGTTTCAAGAGATCGGTTGCCGCTGGGGAACGCCGGACGTCGATCTCATGGCGTCTCGGCACAACAACAAGGTCCCGGCATTCATGGCACGGTCTCAGGACCACAGTGCTCTGGCGGCGGACGCCTTAGTTCAGGATTGGTCGCAGTTTCAACTGCCTTATGTATTCCCTCCTCGGGCAATGCTGCCCAGAGTGTTGCGCAAAATCAGGTCCGACTGCCGCCGCGCCATTCTCGTCGCTCCAGATTGGTCGAGGCGGTCGTGGTACCCCGATCTGTGGCATCTCACGGTGGGGCAACCTGTTGGCGCTCCCAGACCGACCAGACTTGCTATCTCAAGGGCCATTTTTCCATCTGAATTCTGCGGCCCTCAACCTGACTGTGTGGCCACTATGAGACAGACCAGGAAACCAACGTCAGCCAAGATCTGTCACAGAACTTGGAGGATCTTCTTAGCCTGGTGCTCTGAGAGGGGGTTTACCCCCTGGCCGTTTGCCTTACCCAGTTTTCTTTCCTTCCTTCAATCAGGATTGGACAAGGGTTGTCTCTCGGCTCTCTCTAAGGTCAAGTCTCGGCGCTTTCCGTGTTTTTCAAAAGCGTCTAGCCAGGCTTCCGCAGGTCCGCACGTTCCTGCAGGGAGTTTGCCACATAGTCCCACCTTACAAGCGTCCGCTGGAACCCTGGGATCTCAACATGGTTCTACAGGCTCTTCAAAAACCACCTTTTGAGCCGCTGTGGGATGTCTCTCTATCACGTCTTTCGCAGAAGGTGGCATTTCTAGTGGCGGTTACTTCACTCCGTAGAGTGTCAGAGCTTGCAGCGCTGTCATGTAAAGGCCTTTTCCTGGTATTCCACCAGGATAAGGTGGTTCTGCGTCCGGTCCCGGACTTTCTCCCTAAGGTGGTGTCCACTTTTCATCTCAATCAGGATATCTCCTTACCTTCATTTTGCTCTCCTCCAATTCACCAATATGAAAAGGATTTGCATTTGTTAGATCTAGTGAGAGCACTCCGGATCTACGTGTCTCGCACGGCGCCATTGCGCCGCTCTGATGCGCTCTTTGTCCTTGTCGCTGGCCAGCGTAAGGGGTCGCAGGCTTCCAAGTCAACCTTGGCTCGGTGGATCAAGGAACCGATTTTTGAAGCCTGCCGTTCTTCTGGGCTTCCGATTCCTTCAGGGCTGAAAGCCCATTCTACCAGAGCCGTGGGTGCGTCCTGGGCATTGCGGCACCAGGCTACGGCTCAGCAGGTGTGTCAGGCGGCTACCTGGTCTAGTCTGCACACTTTCACGAAACACTATCAGGTGCATACCTATGCTTCGGCAGATGCCAGCCTAGGTAGACGAGTCCTTCAGGCGGCGGTTGCCCACCTGTAAGAGGGGGCCGTTGTTTCGGCTCTTTTTATCGAGGTATTCTTATACCCACCCAGGGACTGCTTTTGGACGTCCCAATTGTCTGGGTCTCCCAATGGAGCGACAAAGAAGGGAATTTTGTTTACTTACCGTAAATTCCTTTTCTTCTAGCTCCTATTGGGAGACCCAGCACCCGCCCCTGTTCCCTTCGGGCTGTTTGTTCTTTTGTGTACACATGTTGTTCATGTTGAATTGTTCTTTTGGTTCATGGTTTCAGTTCTCCGAACATCCTTCGGATTGAATTTACCTTAGACCAATTTATAAGTTTCCTCCTTCCTGCTTTGGCACCAAAACTGATGGGCCCGTGATGCACGGGAGGGTGTATAGGCAGAGGGGAGGGGTTACACTTTTTAAAGTGTAATACTTCGTGTGGCCTCCGGAGGCAGTAGCTATACACCCAATTGTCTGGGTCTCCCAATAGGAGCTAGAAGAAAAGGAATTTACAGTAAGTAAACAAAATTCCCTTCTTTCTCCTCCCTCCCTCCCTCCCTCCCTTTTTTTTCTCCTCTTTCCCTCCCTCCCTTTTTTTTCTCCTTCTCCCTCCCTCCCTCCCTTCCTTTTTTTTCTCCTTCTCCCTCCCTCCCTCCCTTTTTTTTTCTTCTTCTCCCTCCCTCCCTCCCTCCCTCCCTTTTTTTTCTTCATCGTTCCTTTGGGAGACCCAGACAATGGGTGTTTAGCTTCTGCCTCCGGAGGACACACAAAGTACTACACTTAAAAGTGTAGCTCCTCCCTCTGAGCTTATACACCCCCTGGTGAGCAGACCCAGCCTGTTCATTGCTTTGTGTTCAGGAGGCATACATCCACACATGCATTCTCATCTGATTTTTTTCCTTTTGGAATGAGTTTGAAGAACTGCGGGTCCACGTCTGGACCCCCGGCATGTCCCTTCTCACCCCACTGTGTCGGCGGTGTTGTAAGGTTGATTTTAAAGGCTGGAGCCTTACATGCCGTGCTCCTTCACCATCCCTCCTGGGCTCTGGCTTGAAGTGGGAGCCAGCACGGTCTCCATGCCTGGCAGGAGACCGGTCTCCATCCGCAGCCCTTCAGGACCCTGCTGGACCGGAGCACTCATCCCCAGAGACCTGGCCCTGCGTCTCAGCAGCTAAGTACCTGAGAAGTTTCTATTTTGGGGGTTCCTGTACTTTATTGTTGGGGAGAGTGTGCTTACTGTATTTATAGGCATTTCCGGCGGGTTCTCTAGCTGTCGCCCGAGAACCGCGCCGATGGTGCCTGCGCGCCGGCCTCGCCGCTCAAATTTAGGCCCCGGCTTTGCCGGAGGCCTAGTTTCTGTTCTCTGCCCTCGCATGTCATTCATGCAGAGGGACAGGCTCGGCTCCTCCCGGCGGCCGTTCTGCACAGGGGAGGGTCACTCCCCACTGCTGTGCGTGTCTCCTCCCCTGTAGGTCTCTATGGCCCTCCAGTTCCCGCTCTCAAGCCAAGTCCCGCCCCCTCTCTTCACTCCGGTGGCCATCTTCTCACAGAGTTCACTCGGCGCTGGTCTGCACTCTGCATCCCTGCTGAAGTGCTGTGCTTGGGGGTCCGGGCTTCGGGATCTGGAGGGCACACAACACCGCTCCAGCGGTCTGGTAAGCCACAACCGGTCTCTGGTTGTGGATCTCTGTATATACTCTCTGGGGTGCATTCTCTTGCAGAACCACCACTCCAGCAGCATGTCTCACATGAGGAGCAAGGCTCCAAAGCTTTATTCTGTATGCACTGCATGTAAGCTCCTGCTGCCTGAGCCGAGCACCTATCCACATTGTGATGTCTGCTCTAACCTGGCGGCGCCACAGCCTGGAGTCTCACCCCCAGTGGTCTCTCCGGCTGCTCCGGCTCCTGTGGCTGAACCCCCGGCTTGGGTAGAATCCTTTTCTAGGTCTATCTCCCAGTCTTTTGCTTAGTCCATGAGACTTCTGTCCAGGACCTTGTTAAATATGCATCAGCCCCCTTTGCAGGGGGCCCCTACTGCTATGGGTCCCTTAGGTTCGGAGCTCACAGAGGATTCATCATCAGGGCCCAGACCCCGTCCTCCTGAGAAGAGACGCAGGGTTTCCTCTCCCTCCTCCTCCCGTGGCTCTGATTCAAGAGCTGACTCGCAGGATGAGGAGGATGCCTTTACAGGGGGCTCGGAGGCTAACTCCATGTACCCCATTGATCTGTCCAAGGGTGACTCAGATTTTAGTGACTTGATTGCTTCTATTAATTCTGTACTGGATCTCAATCCGCCAGTATCGGAGGAGCAACCTTCTCTGGCAGAAAAGCACCAGTTTACATCGCCTAAGAGAACAAGGAGTGTGTTCTTTAACCACTCCAGTTTTCAGGCCGCTGTCACCAAACCCAGGGCCTGCCCTGACAAACGCTTCCCAAAGCGTGGTTCTGATGACCGTTTTCCTTTCCCACCTGAGGTGGTCAAGGAGTGGGCTCAGTCCCCAAAGGTAGACCCTCCGGTGTCTAGGCTCTCAGCCCGGACCGTTAATGATTCCACTGACCGGCAGATTGACCTTCTGGCCAAATCCGTGTATGAAGCGGCGGGGCCGCGTTTTCCCCGACTTTTGCAGCAGTGTGGGCTCTCAAGGCCATCTCTGCTTCTCTAGAGGAGATGCATTCCCTCACCAGGGACTCTATGCCCGGAATGGTTGCCTTAACTTCCCAGGCTTCAGCTTTTTCATCTTATGCCATGTCTGCCATGCTGGAGGCTTCTCACCGCACTGCGGTGGCTTCGGCTAATTCCCTTGTTATCCGCAGGGTCTTGTGGCTTCGAGAGTGGAAGGCAGATGCTTCTTCTAAGAAGTACCTTGCTGGGCTCCCTTTTGCTGGGTCCTGGCTGTTCGGTGAACAGCTGGATGAAATTATTAAGGAAGCTACTGGCGGGAAGAGTACTTCCATGCCACAAACCAAGACCAGGAAACCCGCCCAGGGTAGGAATCAGTCGAGGTTTCGTTCCTTTCGTTCCTCCAACTGGTCGTCCTCTAAGCCCTCCGCCTCGTCCGCTAAGTCAGCCAAGGACCAGAAATCCAACTGGCGCCCAAAAGCGCGTCCACAGAAGACCGCAGGAGGTGCTGCCACTAAGGCAGCCTCCTCATGACTCTCTGCCCGCTCCGGCGACGTCCTTAGTCGGTGGCAGGCTCTCCCACTTTGGTGACGCTTCGTTTCAACACGTCTCCGATCAGTGGGTGAGAGATATCATCTCCCACGGCTACAGGATAGAATTCTCTCCAGACCGCCAAACAGATTTTTTTCTCTCAACTCCCCCTTGCTCCAAGGCCGCCGCCTTCTCTCAGGCCGTGGCATCCTTGCAGGCCAACGGAGTAATTGTACCAGTTCCCGCTCGGGAATGGTTCAGAGGTTTTTACTCAAATCTCTTTCTAGTCCCCAAAAAGGACGGTACCTTTCGGCCCATCCTGGATCTCAAGCTTCTCAACAAGCATGTTCAGGTGCGGCACTTTCGCATGGAGTCCCTGCGATCAGTCGTTGCCTCAATGACCCAAGGGGATTTCCTGGCATCCATCGACATCAGAGATGCTTATCTGCATGTGCCAATTTCAGTTTCCCACTAGCGTTGGCTACGTTTTGCAATAGGAGAAGATCATTTCCAATTCGAGGCTCTCCCCTTCGGGTTAGCCACGGCCCCTCGGGTATTCACCAAGGTCATGGCAGCAATGATTGCGGTTCTGCACCTCCAGGGGGTGGCAGTGATTCCTTACCTGGACGACCTTCTAGTCAAGGCTCCATCCAGCGCAGACTGTCAGCGGAGTGTCTCGCTCACTCTCGCCACCCTAGCCCAATTCGGATGGTTGGTCAATCTGTCCAAATCCACTCTAACTCCCACCCAGAGCCTCACGTACCTAGGGATGCAGTTCGAGACTTTGCCGGCACTTGTAAAGTTGCCCTTAGACAAACAGCTGTCCCTCCAGCTAGCGGTGCGCTCTCTGCTGAGGCCCCGCCGTTATACCCTCAGGCGTCTGATGCAGGTGCTGGGTCAAATGGTGGCGTCCATGGAGGCTGTTCCCTTTGCCCAGTTCCATCTGCGCCCCCTGCAGCTGGACATTCTCCGCTGTTGGGACAAGCGGCCTTCCTCCTTACACAGGTTAGTGGCTCTATCGCCACAGACCAGGAGCTCTCTTCAGTGGTGGCTTCGGCCCCTCTCCCTGTCCCAGGGGCGCTCCTTCCTGGCCCCGTCATGGGTGATTCTCACCACGGATGCCAGTCTATCCGTCTGGGGAGCTGTATATCTCCACCACAGAGCACAGGGCACTTGGATTCCGTCCGAGTCAGCCCTTTCAATCAATGTGCTGGAAACCAGAGCTGTGCTTCTAGCTCTCCTAGCTTTTCACCACCTGTTGGCGGGCAGGCACATCCGAGTCCAGTCAGACAACGCGACAGCGGTTGCCTACATCAATCACCAAGGCGGGACACGCAGCCGCCTGGCAATGTTGGAGGTACAACGTATCCTTCAATGGGCGGAGGACTCCGAGTCCACCATATCCGCAGTCCACATCCCAGGCGTGGAAAACTGGGAGGCAGATTATCTCAGCCGTCAAACTGTGGACGGCGGCGAGTGGTCCCTGCACCCGGCAGTGTTTCAGTCAATCTGCCGCAAATGGGGCAGTCCGGACGTGGACCTAATGGCATCCCGTCACAACAACAAGGTTCCGGTTTACGTGGCTCGCTCCCACGATCCTCAGGCCTTCGCCGCGGACGCTCTGGTTCAAGACTGGTCCCAGTTTCGTCTGTCCTACGTGTTTTCCCCCCCCCCCCCCCCCTCTAGCTCTCTTGCCCAGAGTCCTGCGCAAGATCAGAATGGAGGGCCGTCGAGTCATCCTCATTGCACCGGACTGGCCCAGGCGAGCTTGGTATCCGGACCTGCTCCAACTGTCCGTGGAGATGCCGTGGCATCTTCCGGACCGTCCAGACCTGCTCTCGCAAGGTCCGTTTTTCCGCCCGAATTCTGCGGCCCTCAAATTGACGGCGTGGCTCTTGAGTCCTGGATTTTGACGGCTTCTGGTATTCCTCCTGAAGTCATCTCCACTATGACTCGGGCCCGTAAGTCTTCTTCTGCTAAGATCTATCACAGGACTTGGAAGATTTTCCTGTCCTGGTGTCGCTCTACTGACCATCTCCCTTGGCCATTCTCCTTGCCGACCCTTCTGTCTTTTCTTCAGTCCGGTCTGCAACTAGGACTGTCCCTCAACTCTCTCAAGGGACAAGTCTCAGCTCTGTCAGTTCTGTTCCAGCGGCGTCTCGCTCGGCTGGCTCAGGTCCGCACCTTCATGCAAGGCGCGTCCCACATCATTCCGCCTTACCGGCGGCCCTTGCATCCCTGGGACCTTAACTTGGTTCTCACGGTTTTGCAGAAACCCCCCCTTTGAGCCTCTTGGGGATGTTTCTTTGTCTCGGCTTTCACAGAAGGTGGCCTTTCTGGTAGCCATAACTTCCCTCAGGAGAGTCTCTGATTTGGCTGCGCTCTCCTTGGAGTCACCTTTTTTAGTTTCTCATCAAGACAAGGTGGTTCTCCGGCCGACTCCGGACTTTCTTCCTAAGGTGGTCTCTCCCTTCCACCTTAACCAGGACATTACCTTACCGTCCTTCTGTCCGGCTCCTGTTCATTGCTTTGAAAGAGCGCTGCATACTCTAGATCTGGTGCGTGCTCTCCGGATTTATGTGTCTCGCACCGCTGCGATTAGGCGGTGCACCTCTCTTTTTGTGCTAACCACAGGTCGGCGCAAAGGCCTCCCTGCTTCTAAGCCGACCTTAGCCCGTTGGATTAGGTCGACCATTTCGGACGCCTACCAGAGTACTCAGGTGCCTCCCCCACCGGGGATCAAGGCACATTCGACCAGAGCTGTCGGTGCCTCTTGGGCTTTCAGGCACCAGGCTACGGCTCAACAAGTCTGTCAGGCTGCCACTTGGACTAGCCTGCACACCTTTTCGAAGCACTACCAAGTGCATGCTCATGCTTCGGCAGGTGCGAGCTTGGGCAGACGCATCCTTCAGGCGGCTGTCGCCCATTTGTGAAGTTAGGTTTTGCCTACTTCTTAGTTTTCCTGTTTATTCCCACCCATGGACTGCTTTGGAACGTCCCATGGTCTGGGTCTCCCATAGGAACGATAAAGAAAAAGAGAATTTTGTTTACTTACCGTAAATTCTTTTTCTTATAGTTCCGTATTGGGAGACCCAGCTCCCTCCCTGTTGCCTGTTGGCAAGTTCTTGTTCCGCGTGTTATCACCGGCTGTTGTCGTGGACAGAGTCTCCGGTTGTTCCGGCCTTTGCTCGGTTCTACTTGTGGGTGGCTATTCTCCTTCAGCTTTTGCACTAAACTGGCTGGGTCTGCTCACCAGGGGGTGTATAAGCTCAGAGGGAGGAGCTACACTTTTTAGTGTAGTACTTTGTGTGTCCTCCGGAGGCAGAAACTATACACCCATGGTCTGGGTCTCCCAATACGGAACTATAAGAAAAAGAATTTACGGTAAGTAACAAAATTCTCTTTTCTCTCCTTCTCTCTCTCCCTCCCTCCCTCCCTCCTTCCCTTTTTTTCTCCTTCTCCCTCCCTCCCTTTTTTTTCTCCTTCTTCCTCACTCCCTCCCTCCCTTTTTTTTCTCCTTCTCGCTCCCTCCCTCCCTCCCTCTTTTTTCTCCTTCTCCCTCACTCCCTCCCTCCCTCCCTTTTTTTTCTCCTTCTCCCTCCCTCCCTCCCTCCTTTTTTTTTTTCCTCTTCTTTCAGGCCTTGTAGTGGACTGTGGTCACAAATCAGCTGAGTGAGCTCGAAACAAGACAAACAAAACTGCCTGTCGTTTCATCTGAATGAGCTCACTGACCGTTTCTCAGTTAACTCATATATTTTTTTTTTCTTTGATGAAACCCAATTGTAAAAATAATTTTTATTCCTAATTAAGTAAAAAAAAAATTAATAAATGTCACAACTCTTTTTAAGAGAAAATAGGATGCATCTGCCCTTTTGAAGATAACCCTTTGCAGCCTCCAGTTGCAGGTCTGTGCAGATGTGACATTATTGGTGGTGTTGGGGTGGCCGCCCTGGACAGTCCCTTTAAGATATGTAGACGTTGTAGAATCTTCCGCTCCTATGGACGCAATCTGTCCGTGCATTTCAGTCGCTGACTTTTAACCTGAGGTTTGAAGCAGAGTCCGACTTCCAGTTTTAAAGGGGTGGTCCTCAGAAATGGATTTTAGTATCTGGATTTTACCAAGAAGATTTCCATCTGCTGACAATGAGAGAGCCGAAACAAGAGACGTGAGGACCTAGGAAAAAGCCCGGAACATCTTGGACGCCGTGCCCAATGCCTCCACTAATCTAATCCTCTTCTTTCTTCTTTTTCAGCGCCTCTTGAAGGATGCAGTGGTAATCCTCGGCGGCGGAGGGTTCCTCTTTGCTTCCCTTCTTACTGTTAAAGGGGATGAACATTTCTATGCGGAATGGTTGATGCCGACATTGCAGAAGGCGGTCTCGCCGGAGCGAGCGCACAACTTGTCCATTACGGTTTGCGGCTCTTGGACTTGTCCCGCGATGTGCGCCGCATAATTCTCCACATTTGGTACGAGCACAACTCAGTACACGTGTTGCTGCGCACCCTAGGAGTTGTAGGTTTGCAAAAAGTAGATTCCTTAGTCTGTCGGGTCTTCTTTGTAAAGTATCCACATCTCAATAGGTTTTTGCTTCCCCATCTGAGAACAGCATAATGTAGAGACAGAGACCCTGATTCCAGCGATGTCACTTACTAAGCTGTCTGCTGTCATTTTGATACAATCAATGTTTTCTCTGCAATTATACAGAGTTTATAAATATGCTGGACTACCCTCAGCATGTCAAGTAGTCCTGTAATGATAATCTCCTGCTGATAAAACAGTGATTTTATCAAAACTTCACTAAGCAGCCCATTAAGTGACACATCACTAGAATCAGGATCTCTGCCCCTACATTATGCTGCTTTCAGATTAGGTGGCAAAAACCTGGTGACAGATTTCCTTTTACAATGGTGATTTTATCAAAACGTCACTAAGCAGCCCAATAAATGACACATCGCAGGAATCAGGATCTCTGCCCCTACATTATGCTGCTCTCAGATTAGGTGGTTAAAACCCGGTGACAGATTCCCTTTAAGAGCCCATACTGAAAGACGCCAGGATGATGTAAAATCACAAGTCTCCCATCAAGCACCTTTTGGGATGTCACTTGTCATCATCCCTTCCTCTTGGATGCAATGTGATGGCTGCAGCCAATCAGCAGATTGGCTGCAGCGTTCACTTAATGTTGGTGTTTTGATCCACAGTGCTGAGTTCAAAGTTTTCAAAGCCAATCTGGATGCATTTTTTTTTTCCTCCCACAATGATCACGCCAATCAAAAGGAATTGATAAGTAATGGACAACCCATGGATGACCCAGCCGACTAAGGGCTCCTGTAGATGGCCATAGTTTTGCTCCGAGATCGTATTCGGACCAATGTTATTCTATGGAGCCTTACATATGCCCTACCCTTAGGCAGGACGTTGCTCTAGCTTTTGCAGAACTACAACTCCTATCATGACGGGAGTGTCACCCTCAGAAGGTGCAGACCTCCAGCATGGTCGCTGCAGTAAACTTTATTTGAAGGAGCCATTTTTGTCGACTTCTATCTTCTAACCAAAGCATATTGTTTTCTTCCTCCTAGGAGACAACAGTGCTAGGTCACAAGTTCCGAAACCCAGTGGGTCTGGCCGCGGGGTTTGATAAGCACGCCGAGGCTGTAGATGGACTCTTCAAAATGGGCTTTGGTTTTGTAGAAATTGGAAGTGTTACCCCAAACCCTCAGGAAGGAAATCAGAAGCCCAGAGTGTTTCGCCTTGCTGAAGACAAGGCCATTATCAACAGGTGCTGGATGATTCACTTCATTCATTTGTGTCCCAGTCTACTCTGGTATCGAGGAGTAAAAGCGACACAGAATTCCCCGCATTTACAGCTTTGGCTGTTAGCAATCAGATTTTTAAGGAAGGTTCTGTTGTGCTGAATGCTCTTGGGCAAATCATCAAGATCCGCTTCTGGCAGCCCCTGTGTAATCTAACAAAGACATCCCAGATTTGCTCGATGGGAGAATTGTTTGGGGGCGCCGCCGGCCGCGTGAGACGAGCCCAATGGGAGGGGGGGGGGCGCCACCGGCCGCGTGAGATGAGCCCAATGGGGGGGGGCGCTGCCGGCCGCGTGAGACGAGTCCAGTGGGAGGGGGGGGCGCCACCGGCCGCGTGAGACGAGTCCAGTGGGAGGGGGGGGGGGGGGCGCCACCGGCCGCGTGAGACGAGTCCAGTGGGAGGGGGGCGCCGCCACCGGCCGCGTGAGACAATACCGGTGGGGGGAAGGCACCGCGGGTCGCGTGAGACGATTCCGGTGGGGGGCGCTGCGGGCCACATGAGACTATTCCGGTGGGGGGGGGGCGCTGCGCTGCGCTGTGGGCCGCGTGAGACGATTCCGGTGGGGGGGGGGGCGCCGCCGGCCGTGTGGGAGGAGTCCCCTGGGTATCTCCCTTCAGTTTCTCCCTGCTCAACTCTTCCAGATTATAGAAGGTCTTCTGTATCTATGTCTCACATATAGTAATACAAAAAATAGTTAGCGATTTTAATTAAATTTTTTTGTTTAATTTTATACTTTTCTCCAGATATGGATTTAACAGTCACGGTATAGCAGTTGTTCGCCGCCGGCTGCTGCGGAGGGCGCAGAAGCAGAAGACCCTTACTGCTGGTCAGTAGATTCCTATCTGATTAAACACAATTTACAATTCTTCTTCTTTTTTTTTTTTTTTTTTTTTTTTTTTAAAATTCTCCAATCGTATCTAAAGTAAAATTTCAGAATTTTAGTTTGCGGTCCCCGGAGGTTACTCAAGATTTCAGCTAACTTTTGTTCATTGGCAGATTTGACATTCTGATTTTATTCTGGAAGGGGAGTGAATAAGCAAAGAATTTTTTTTTTTTTTTTTGTTTTTCAGAGGGAATGCCGCTGGGTGTTAATCTGGGAAAGAACATGACGTCACAGAACGCAGCTGCTGATTACACTAAGGGGGTTCGTGAACTCGGACCGCTGGCCGACTACCTGGTCATCAACGTGTCGAGTCCAAACACCCCCGGACTGAGAGCTCTGCAGGGCAGAGAGCAGCTGCGCCATCTGCTGGCCAAGCGTGTGAAGTACATTGTATGTATAGGGAACCTGACAGCCGCTTTATGCTCTCCGGCTCCATATAGGACTCTTGTTACATAAGGCTTTGTTTACTCTTCGGCGCTGCAGCATTTAGGAGGAATCGTGGCTTGAAAAACAAGCTGGGCTCAGGAGATGTTTCAATTTATCCTGCAAAGCTTAATTTGATTGACAGGACTTTAGTCTTCATATGGGGAGAGACCTGTAAACATAGCTGCATCAGTAAGGAAGAAACCTGAAGGAGACACACAGTAGCCCAACCCTATGCCTTGTCTCTCACCATTGGGCCTGCCCTCTGGCCTCTTTTCGCGCCCCCCCCCCCCCCCCCCACTCTGGCCTCCTCTTAACCCTTCCTCCGGCTGCCTCCTGGGCTCACCCTCTGGCCGCCTCTCGCCCTCCCCCTGGCTACCTCTCACCCCACGTGCTACCCCCCCCCCCCCCCCGGCCCCATCCCGGGCTTGCCCTCTGACTGCCTCATGCCCCCCACCCTGGTTTTGCCTTCTGGCTGCTTCTCGCCTCAGCAAACCAACCCTTTCTTCCCCTGAACTCAACCTCTGGCTGCCTCTTGCCTTCCCCATTGCAGTGCCTGCTCTCTGGCCTCTTTTCTCCCTTCCCCTGGGCCTGACCTCTGGCCTCCTCTCACTCGTGCTCTGGCCTCCTCTCTCCCTCCCCCTGGGCTCCCTCTCTTGCCTCCTTTCACCCCCCCCCCACCTGGGCTCACCTTATGGCTGCCTCTCGCCTCCCCCACCTGGGCGCACCCACTGGCCGCCTCCTGTCCCTTTAGCCCCATGGTTCAGGAAACCTAAAGTGGATGACATATTCTGCTTTAACAATCCTGATTACCTCCGATCACCTATGTTCACCATATACAGATACATCTAATTATAACTGTTTGCATTAGTGATACTATATATAATATATATGGAGACGCTTTATTGTTTAGTTGTGGCTTTCAATACATCATTTTTTTTTATTTTTTTTTTTGTTATGACACTTAAAGTAGCGGTTCAGAGATATAGGTCTACAATGTCTTCATTGCAGGTAGTAAACGCTCGGAATACGCTGCCGTATGCAGAGCATCCTGCAATACTTGTGAAGATCGCGCCTGACCTGTCCCGGAGTGACAAAGAGGACATTGCCTGTGTAGTGACCGAGGTGCGGTGATAATGCCCTTACAGTATATGACAAGAGACATAATAGTATGTGTTTGTGTTCCTAACCACGCTTCTATCTGCAGCTCGAAATTGAAGGTCTCATAGTCACCAACACAACAGTTAGACGCCCCCCAACGCTGAAGAACCCTTGTAGCATAGAGGCGGGAGGACTAAGTGGAGCTCCTCTGCGAGATTTGTCCACAGAGACTATTAGAGACATGTATGCATTGACCTCAGGTGAGACAGTGGTGTGAATTGGGTTGTACGGGTCAGTACCGTCACATACAAGAAGTTGACATTGTCTTTTTTTTGCTCAGGCCGAATTCCTATCATCGGCGTCGGGGGAATCAGCAGTGGATTGGACGCTCTCCAGAAGATCCGTGCCGGAGCCTCGCTGGTTCAGCTATACACAGCACTTGCTTATGAAGGACCCCCTGTTATTGGAAAAGTGACTCGGGAACTGGAGCAGTTACTTATGTACGTAGCGGAGGCTCCTTGTGCTCCGTGCTTTGCTTTCCTGCAAGATCCATCTGTGTGGTCATTTCCTATAAAGCACAATCATGAGAGAAGAGCGTAAAAACTCGCAGATCAATGGAGTCCGTATTCTGTGGCCACTGCACAGGAGCCCTGAACACCTCCTCCTACCTGCCGGCATCCACGGTTCCTCTTCTGATTACCTGACCTGGTGCGTAACGCCTAAAAGGTTACGTTACCCAAGACCGGTTAATCAAAAGGAGCTCAGATGCCATATGTTTAGACGGGATCATAAGGGCTCCCTTCCAGCGGCCACAGATTACTGATCGGGGTCCTTCAAAACGATTCCATCAACCAATCGTTCTATAATGAAAAGTTTTGGAACATTTTCCATATACCTGGTTTTTATACAATACCATTTTCATCCTGTTGGAAAATGAAAACATTTGTGTTTATTTTCTGGGTCTTGAAGGAAACCTTCATATGACTGTATTGCCCTATAAAATTATCAGCAATTTAATCTCTTTATGGACCAAAATTGATGCCCCTGAAGCGAGAAATCGCAATTTGAAGTATGTGTCTGGAAGTGCAATGGGGGGGAGCGACGGCCTGGAAGCGCAGTGGGGGGGAGCGACGGCCTGGAAGCGCAATGGAGGGGAGTGACGGTCTGGAAGCGCAATGGAGGGGAGCGACGGTCTGGAAGCGCAATGGAGGGGAGCGACGGTCTGGAAGCGCAATGGAGGGGAGCGACGGTCTGGAAGCGCAATGGAGGGGAGCGACGGTCTGGAAGCGCAATGGAGGGGAGCGACGGTCTGGAAGCGCAATGGAGGGGAGCGACGGTCTGGAAGCGCAATGGAGGGGAGCGACGGTCTGGAAGCGCAATGGAGGGGAGCGACGGTCTGGAAGCGCAATGGAGGGGAGCGACGGTCTGGAAGCGCAATGGAGGGGAGCGACGGTCTGGAAGCGCAATGGAGGGGAGCGACGGTCTGGAAGCGCAATGGGGGGGAGCGACGGTCTGGAAGCGCAATGGAGGGGAGCGACGGTCTGGAAGCGCAATGGAGGGGAGCGACGGTCTGGAAGCGCAATGGAGGGGAGCGACGGTCTGGAAGCGCAATGGGGGGGAGCGACGGTCTGGAAGCGCAATGGGGGGGGAGCGACGGTCTGGAAGCGCAATGGGGGGGAGCGACGGTCTGGAAGCGCAATGGGGGGCAGCGACGGTCTGGAAGCGCAATGGGGGGGAGCGACGGTCTGGAAGCGCAATGGAGGGGAACGACGGTCTGGAAGCGCAATGGAGGGGAACGACGGTCTGGAAGCGCAATGGAGGGGAACGACGGTCTGGAAGCGCAATGGAGGGGAACGACGGTCTGGAAGCGCAATGGAGGGGAACGACGGTATGGAAGCGCAATGGAGGGGAGCGACTGCCTGGAAGCACAATTGGGGGGGACTACAGCGGGAGGTTGATGAGCTGAAAGTGCATAGTCTCCGCTTGGTTTTTCCGGTCCTGTCTTCTTCACACCCACTGGATCCCTTCTGGTCTTTGTCACCCACTAATCTATGAAGACATGATATCATAACCTGTGCTGGTCTGCAACATCATGACGTCACAAGGCCTAGTGGGTGCTGGAAATGCCAAAGACGGGACTGGATCCAGAGACCGGTGGCCTGTGATTAAACACTGGCGATGTTCTGTGCGAAAATAGTAAAAATCGGGAAGGTTTAAAATTTTGTTAAACTGTTTTGTTGCCTTTGTGCCAAAACGTTCGGATTCTGGAGATCAGAGGAATAATCTGTGTTCTATCCTCTTTACAGTGAACAAGGATTTTCCAGTGTCTCGGAAGCGGTGGGTGCGGATCATAGAACCAAAAGTTCGAAGACGGTGGCTACCAAATCCTAAAAACCCTCAGTATTACAAATATTTCCTAAGTTGGTGGAGCACGGGGTTTGGAGGTCACGTGATTATAAAATAGCATTTTACATTGACACTATCGAAACTGGAAGTATTTATTAATCCACATCACAAGGGCTGAGCCTTATCTGCAAACGGATTCTTGACCCGGGAAGTGGGATACAAGATGCCTCACGATGACAACATCATGGACTAGATTATATAATCTGGATTTGATCAATTCAATAAAATCACTTAACAGATCATTGGCCTGTTTTACTTTCTATCCTCCTTTTTAAAATCAGGAGGTGTAACAGAATAAGATGCTATGTCTTCCCGTTTCTGCTTTTCGGCTCTCCTCTTCCCTCCGGGCGCTGCAGTTTGATCTCACAAGGTGACGTTGAGACGACGTCTACATATGTGCTTGGGGGAGAAGAGGACGTCCTAAATCTGGAAAGATGAATGTGCATATCCGGTCTGAGACGCCCAGCTGCCCCATATAATGCCGGCCTTACATAAATGCACCACGTCAGCGTTTTATTTATTTAATTTTTTTTTTTTTATTTTACCCTTTTTGAGTTGTCCTTTGACTAGTACTTCCAAAATTATTGTCAAGAAGAGTAACAGAGGAATGGCCTAATGCAGAGTTTTGGAGGCGGGGGGAGAATAGAGGCTCAATTTTCAGTTTGTGGGGATGACAGTCTTAAGCCTCAAAGACACACATCCGTGCCGCCGGTACGTGTTTGGCACTTTTTTTCACCTACCGGCGGCACGGAGACACGTGGACTTATGTTTTCATTATTGTTTGGACACATTTTGGAACGTAACGTTTGTCCGTTCCGTACTTACGTTCGTCCGTGATTTTCTCACGCTGACATGTCCACGTATTCTCCGGCATCACGGGTGTCACACGGCCCGCGCCCGTACCACACGGAGGTAGTGTGGATGCGGTTCCGTGTGACACGCGCCGGAGAACACGTGTCATTAATTTAAAAAAAAAACAAAACATACTCTCCTCCACCAGCCCCGCAGATTCTTCCGCTGCAAAATGTTCCTGCCGGCCGCTGCTCGTCATGAGCGTGTAAAGGAGGTGGGCGTGCTGTCACGGGCGCTAAGCTCCGCCCCTCCGCTCAGGGAGTGGGCAGGGCTGGAGCCGAAGATCAGAACCCTGGACAGCAGCAAGGACCACATGAGTATGCAAATTACCGGTTCTCCGTGTGCTATCGCGGCTATCACACGGAGAATACACGTGGCCCGCACGTACCCGAGACACGTACTTACCACACGCAACACGCAGGGAAAATACGTGTCTCGCGGCACGTGCATGTTTTTAACGGATGTGTGTTGGAGGCCTGAAAAATAGGCATGTCAAAGAGTGACAACAGCTTGCCAAGATGGAGGTATGAGTCAAAATTGACCAGTATAAGTCCTGGATAGTATATACCTTAGCTAAGCATTAAAGGGGCTGACCAGTGCTGGGGTATAAATTTTATATTAAGAAAATAAAAATAAGCAAAACTTATAAAGCGGAAAATACGGTATATAAGACGCACCGGATTATAAGACGCACCACAAATTTAGACATAAAAAAGGTAAAAAAAGAAAAATGGGATCCGTGGTGGCAGGCGCGGTGGCATCCGTGGGGGCAGGAGCCGCTGGGTCCGTGGTGGCGGCAGCAGCAGCAGCGTCGGCGGGCGAGTCGTGCAGCAGGCCGGTGCATTGAGTGTCCCAGTGTCCGCGATCCCGGTTCAAATGATGGTGCCTGGAGCGGCGCATGCGCAGATAAAGCTCTCATACAAGAGCTCCATCTGCCCTTCCGGCGCCATCATTTGAAACTGGGACCGCGGACAAACTGGTAACCTGCTGCAAAGCCGCCCACCTCGCACGCACAGAGTGGCAGCCAGCAGGGTGCCTGCCCACCCTGCGTGCAAGCGGGCCCGGGTACCTGTGCGTGCGGCTGGCAGCCGGGTACCTGTGGCTGTGTGCGGGCGGTTGCCGGGTGCCTGTCGGTGCTGGCTGCCTCCCGCACCCGGATGTCGCCCGCACAGGTACCCGGCTGCCGCCTGCACGCACGCAGGCACAGGCACCCGGCTGCCACCCGCACGCAGCCACAGGTACCCGGCTGCCACCCGCACGCACGCAAGCACAGGTACCCGGCAGCTTGCATGCAGCCACAGGCACCCGGCCGCCCAATCGCCGCACAGACAGGACCCCCAGCTAAAGCTATATTCGGATTTTAAGACGCACCCCCCATTTTCCTCCCAAATTTTTGGGAGGAAAAGTGCGTCTTTTTTTTCTCCGAAACATACGTTTTATTTCTATATACGGATTTTTGTGTACTCACCGTAAAATCGTTTTCTCTTAGCCATCATTGGGGGACCATGGGTGTTATGCTGCCTATCCATAGGAGGACACTAAGTAGATGCAAAAGCATAGCTCCTCCTCTGCAGTATAGACCCCTGACCGGGCCAGGCAACCTCAGTTTTAGTACACAAGCAGTAGGAGAAAAAGCCAGTAAAAACTTCTCAACAGAGGAACATGAGAAAAGAAGATTCATAACCAAATAAGGTACTGAGAGAACCAAGGCCCAACAGGGTAACAGGGCGGGTGCTGTGTCCCCCAATGATGGCTAAGAGAAAACGATTTTACGGTGAGTACACAAAAATCCGTTTTTCTCTGACGCCTCATTGGGGGACACAGGACCATGGGACGTCTTAAAGCAGTCCATGGGTGGGAAAATTAAAAACAAGACAACACAACCCAAGGAGTAGGAACTAGTCCCAGACAGCCTGGAGCACCTACTAAGAGAAGGTGCTCTACTGCCGTTTGCAGAATTGTCCTACCCAGATTTGCCTCAGCTGAAACCTGGGTATGGACTCTGTAATGCTTTGAAAACGTATGTAGGCTAGACCAGGTCGCAGCCTTACACTCCTGTTCCTCTGAAGCCTGATGCCGAATGGGCCACGAAGCGCCAACTGCTCGCGTGGAATCAGCCCGTAGCCCACTAGGAATAGGCTTGAGTTGCAAGCGGTAGACTTCCTGGATCGCAGAGCGAATCCAGCGAGTCAGTCGCCTTTGAAGCTGCCTGTTCCTTCTTAGGCCCCTCAGGAATGACGAACAAAGAGTCCGTTTTCCTAAAGGGGGCTGTCCTGGATATGTAATATCTGAGAGCTCTGATGAGGTCTAACGAATGCAGAGACCTTTCCACCCTATGAACTGGGTGTGGACAAAAGGAAGGCAGAACAATGTCCTCGTTCAAATGAAACTGGGTAGGAACCTTTGGAAGAAAAAACGGAAGGGGGCGCAGAACCACCTTGTCCTGGTGAAAAATCGGAAAAGGCTCACGGCAAGAGAGTACCGCTAGCTCCAAAAACCGTCTGATGGACGTAATTGCCACCAGGAACGTTACCTTCCAGGACAGAAGGGCAAGGGAGGATTCCTTGAGAGGTTGAAAGGGGGACCTCTGGAAACCGTCCAGAACGAGATTGAGGTCCCATGGGTCGAGCGGCCGTTTGTATGGGGGAACTAGATGGGAAACGCCCTGGAGGAAGGTCTTGACCTGCGTTTTTTGAGCCAGGAGGCATTGGTAGAAGATTGAGAGCGCTGAGACCTGCCCTTTAAGGGAACTGAGAGCCAACCCGCAGAAAATCGAGAATTCTGGGGATAGCCAAAGGCATAGCCTGGACGTTAGTTTCCCTGCACCATGAAAGGAAGATTTTCCACGTACGGTGGTAAATGCGGGATGAAGCAGGCTTTCGGGCGCTGATCATGGTGGAGATAACCGCGGGGGAAAATCCTGCTCTTGTTAATACCCAGGTCTCAATGGCCATGCCGTCAGCTTCAGGGCTCTGGAGTTCTGATGGGAAATGGGCCCTTGGGTCAGTAAGTCTGGAATGTCTGGAAGGCGCCACGGCACATCTGTGAGCAATTGTACTAATTCGGCGTACCAGGCGCGCCTGGGCCAGTCCGGTGCTATCAGTATCACCGGGACTCCCTCTGCCTTGATTTTCCTGATTACCCGCGGCAGCAGGGGTAGAGGTGGAAATATGTAAGGCAGGCGGAAGTGGTGCCAGGAGCAGACTAGAGCATCCGCGCCGATTGACTGCGGATCGCGTGACCTGGCTATGAACGCGGGTACCTTTGCGTCCAACCTTGAGGCCATTAGCTCCACGTCTGGTGTACCCCAGCGAGTGCAGATGTGTAGGAACACTTCTGGGTGGAGAGACCACTCTCCGGCGGCCAGGCCTTGGCGACTTAGAAGTCTGCTGCGCAGTTCCTTACTCCCGGTATGTGTACCGCTGATATCACTGACCCTGTCGATTTGGCCCAGCTGAGGATCCTGTGGGCCTCGAGATAAGCTGCCTTGTTTCAGTTGTCCCCCTGCCGATTGATGTAGGCTACAGCTGTCGCATTGTCCGATTGGACTCGAATCTGATGACCTGCTAGCAAAGGGCAAAACGCCCTGAGTGCGAGGAAGATCGCGCAGATTTCCAAGATGTTTATGGGTAGGGAAGACTCCTGGAGCGTCCAACGTCCTTGAGCAGTGTGGTGCCGGTACACTGCTCCCCAGCCTAGGAGGCTGGCGTCTGTGGTCAGGACCAGCCAGCTCACTGGGAGAAAAGATCTCCCCTTCGATAGGGATGAGGACCGAAGCCACCAGCGGAGTGCGTACCTGACTGAAGGCATCAGGTGAAGATGTCTGTCCGGGGAGAAGGGGCTCTTGTCCCAGGCCGCTAGAAGGGCTAGCTGCAGTGGGTGGAGGTGCAGTTGAGCAAAGGGTACTGCTTCCATAGCCGCAACCATCCTGCCGAGCACCTTCATGCTGAATCGAATGGAGCGAGACGGAGGACGTAGAAGGCAGCGTACCGCTCGTTGAAGTGCGATCGCCTTGTCCAGGGGGAGATAGATCAAGCCCCGACGGGTGTCCAGGGACATGCCCAGGAAGGTGATGTATCGTGATGGGATCAGGGATGATTTGTCTAGATTCACTAGCCACCCTAAGCGGGATAGGGTGTCCACAGGTGATCTGTATGCTGGTTGAGCAGTCGCGGAAGGAGGGGGCCTTGATGAGGAGGTCGTCCAAGTAAGGGAGAACGATTACTCCCCTGGCGTGAAGGATGCTCATGGCGGCCGCCATGACTTTGGTGAAGACCCTTGGTGCGGTGGCAAGGCCGAAGGGTAGAGCTACGAATTGAAAGTGGGAGTCCTGAACTGCGAAGCGGAGGAACTTTTGGTGATCTGGGCGATGGGTATGTGCAGATACGCGTCCTTGATGTCTATGGAGGCGAGGAATTCCCCTTCAACCATGGATGCAATAATGGACCTTAGGGACTCCATTCTGAATCTCCGTACGTGCACATGTTTGTTCAGGTGTTTGAGGTCCAGGATGGGTCGAACTGACCCATCCTTTTTGGGGACCACAACGAGGTTGGAATAAAAACGTCTCGTCGTCCGGGACAGGTATTATCACTCCTGCTGTTTGGAGCGAGTGAATTGCTGAGAAAAAAGCTTTGCGTCGTTTTCGAGTCTTTGGGGGGTTTGAGAGAAAGAACCGACTCGGGGGTCGGGTCCTGGTAACCAAAAGACACAAGGTCTCGCACCCATTTGTCATCTGAGGCGGCAGCCCAGATGTGTTGAAAGAGCCGCAGTCGACCTCCTACAATGGGTGTGTCTTCCGGGGCGCCGAAGGAGTCATGAGGGGGGAAAACGTCGTGGACGAGTCTTCCTAGTCCTGGACTGTTTCGGTCTAGGCTGCCATGACGAAGAGGGTTTCGGGGAGAGCTGAGAAGGTCGGTCCCTGCGTAGTCCGCGGCTGGTGGCTGGCACAGCACGGGATATCGAACAACCAATGAGTTCCGAAGGAGTGGAACGAGGACTGTGGACGTCTGGTGAAGGTCGTCCTGGACTTCAGCTGAGGGAGGGAGGTACTCTTTCCTCCCGTGGCGTCAGAAATGAGCTTGTCCAGATGTTCGCCAAACCATCGGTCTGGAAAAAAAGGGAAGGCCCGTGAGAGACTTCTTGGAGGCAGAGTCCGCTCGCCATTGTCTGAGTCAGAGAGCTCTACGGATGGCTATGGTATTTGAGGCGGCAAACGCTGCGCAGGTAGCAGCGTCCATGGAGGCCTGCATGAGGTACTCCGCCGCAGCGGCAATTTGAGCTGTTACCTCTGTGAAGGTATGAGTGAACTGGGATTCCTCAAGCGAAGTGTTAAGGGATTCTGCCCAGACCGAGATCGCCTTTGCGACCCACACAGAGGCAAAGGAGGGCGAGAGAGAGGAACCCGCAGCCTCAAAAGCAGAGCGGGCAAGGTGCTCCTACTGTCTGTCTGTCGGGTCCTTGATGGAGGAACCATCGGGTAAAGACAGGAGCGTCTTTGTGGCAAGGCGGGAGACCGGGGGGTCGACCGAGGGCGGATCGGCCCAGCCCTTAGGGGCAGGTGAGGCAAAAGGGTACCGGGTCTCCATGAGTTTTCGGTTACCGAAGCGCCTGTCAGGCTTCTCCCTTTGCTTTGTGAGGATATCCTGAAACTCTGGGTTATCAGCGAAAAACTTTTTGGGGTTTCCTTGCCCTCTTAAAGGGGACTGCATGGTCAGTGGTAGTGGATGGGGGATCCTCCACATGCAGAGTTTGGTTAACTGCTGCTATAAGGGAGTCTATTGCAGTTTGATCATCTGGGGAGGATGAAACCAAGGAATCCTCCTGGTACAAACAGCATTCTCCCTCCTCCAGCTCTTCAGAAGCCGTGGAGCGTGTGGGAGAGCCTGCCCTGTGTGCTTCCGAGGGAGAGTCATGGGGGCCATGAGAGAGTGCTGGAGACACCCGGCCGTGTGCTCTTTTCCTCATCCCTGCAACCGGTGAAGCATGTGCTCGGATTACCTCAGAAGGATCCTCCATAGGGGTATCCTCAGGCTGTGTTCCGTCCAGGGACCCAGAAGGATGTGGAAGACGACATTGTATAGCCAGAACTAGGTTCTGTGACAGTTTTTCCATGGATTGGGACAGAAACTGTGCCCATTCCGGTGCTGGGAGCCCTACACTCTGGGCTGACGGTTTCGGCGGTGGTGGCGGGCGGGTTTTAGGGGGCTATAGGGGCACAGGACTCACAGAGAGAAGAGGTAGCTTAGCGTAGCAGGCAGTGCAGGCTGAATAATCTCTTAGGACCCTTAGAATTCTGCATGTTCCTAATAGGAGTATGCCAGGAGGGGAAGCAATGCTCAGCAGAGCTACAAGTGAAGCAGGTACCTCACCAGAATCAGCCGATGGCCCTGTGTCCTCAGGAAGGAGTAAGCTCTGTGGAGAACTTTGCACGCTTTCCTGGGGGGGGCGGGGCTTATCACGGCCTACGGGGGGGGCAGGGCTTAGCGCTAAAAGAGCGCCAAGAAGAAGTCAGTGTGCCCCCCTGCTGTCAGTAGCAAAAAACGGTGGGAAGGGAGCTTCTGTGACAGTTTTTCTCCCCCTCCCTCCAGTCAGCACACAGCTTGTCACCGGTGGTTATCTCTGCCGCATTTTCTGCAATCAGAGCACGCAGCTAGAGCAAATAAACAGAACAAATAAACAGTGTGAGTTTCTGAGCTCTGGGCCCTCCCCCCGCCACTGGTAAATTTTCTGTGCAGGATTTTCTGCAAACAGCGAGGGACTTCCCCCTCCTCCAGCCAGCACGCAGCTAGAGAAAAATTTACACTGTGTGTTCAGGATCCCTGGGGCTCTCCTCCTTGCAATCAGCAAGGACTTTCTCATATAAATACTGTGAATTCAGTAGTCCTGGGAGCCTTCCATGCACTGTATTTTCTCCCTTTGTCTGGGAAACCAGTCAGGGGGGATCTCACCTTAACACTGCTTCAGTCCAGGCAGTGGAAATAGCAGAGTCAGCTTGCTGTGTCCGGCCACACAGGTGCCATGTTCAACTCAGAGCCTGCAAAGAGGGGCTGAGGAATTGTGCCTCTGCCCTGGGCTCTGGAAAATCGGTGTTTGTGGGACCCGTCGTCCAGTAAAAGGCAGCCCAGGATCCAGCGTCGCAGGAGGGGGTACGTGGAGGCAGCGCTCCGCGTTCCCGCCTGTTGATGGTATTGGGAGATCGGTCCCAAAAGGAAACTCGCCCTCAAAAAATAACAAAACCTTGAAAGGATGTGCCTCCTACAGACACTAAGCTAAAACTGAGGTTGCCTGGCCCGGCCAGGGGGTGTATACTGCAGAGGAGGAGCTATGCTTTTGCATCTACTTAGTGTCCTCCTATGGATAGGCAGCATAACACCCATGGTCCTGTGTCCCCCAATGAGGCGTCAGGGAAATATATATATATATATATATATATATATATATATATATATATATATATATATAATATATAAAAAGTCAGGATTTCATACCTGTAATGGTTTTTTACAGAGCCACAACAGCGCCACCAGAGAGATCGGTTTGCCCCTCATTTGGACAGGAAACCCACTAAAATAAAAGGGCAGCACCTCTCCACCGCATCAGTTAGGTTACAGAGCACAGGAGAGGAGTAGTACTAGAAAACAAACAAAGTTAATCCAACACCAAGGATCACACCCACTAATCGTGGAAGTCAAAAAACGTGAGTGAAAAGGAAAAAAGGGGGTGGGAAGCAGTGGCGCTGTCGTGGCTCTGGAAAAAACAATTGCCGGTAAGTAATCCTGATTTTTCCCAGCGCCACCAGAGAGATTTGAAAGATAACCCCATTAGGGAGGGACCACAGCCTGTTGAACCCTTCTACCGAAAGTCATATCAGACATGGCAGACAGATCTAACTGGTAGTGCTTAAAAAAGGTGGTCGGAGAAGACAAAGTGCTGCCCCTCAAATTAATCCAGAAGCATATACGCACGTTCAGCCCAGGAGGTCGAGTCAGAGTACGCCGAAACACCCTGTGGTACTGGCCTTGAGCTGCATACGCATCTCTAATAGCCTCCTTGACCCATCTAGCAATAGACCCCTTTGATGCTGAAAGTCCCTTCTTGAACCGTAGAAACAAACAAAGCTTTACTTTCCCTCCAGGGTTCCTTAAACTTTAGATACTGAAAAAGAGTCCTCCTAAAATGCAAGGAATGGACTTAACAAAATGCTGTCACCATGAGTGCAGTAGCAGTGTGTAGCGCCATCTTGCCAGTCCCTGCGCATGTGCAGAGATAGCTTCCGGTCTGACGACACATCCTGTCAGGAACCCGGAACTCAGCAGCGCTGCCGAGGACACCCCGCGTCTTCCACCCCAGGCATCACAGCCAGGATCTTCTGGTAAGAGACCGGCGTGTCAACCACAACCGCACCGGCTCTCTACGGGACACAGACCTGGCTCAGAGAACCAGCGTATCTACTACCGGGAGTGACCTGTAGGATACAGACCCGGGACCTCTGTTTTCGGCTGTAAACCGGCGTATACAACTGCCGGAAGACCCATAAGGTCCTGAGCAGGACACAGATCCGGTAGCATGTTTTGTTCGGTGTATTCAACTGCTGGAAAACCCATAAGGTCCTGAGGTCCCTAGCAAGACACAACCCGGTAGCATGTTTTGTCCGGCGTATTCCGCTGCCGGGGCTCTCACCCCCGCAGAACACAGGCCCGGTACCATGCTAGGCTTGCGTATCAACTGCAGGAGCTTTCACCCTAGCAGGACACAGACCCAGCAGGAGAGACCGGCGTATCAATTGCCCCGGAAAGTACAGAAGACAGTAGAGCAAGACACACCCTGAGGCTCCAAAAAAGAAATAAATGGAAAAAAGGGGGGCTGAGGCCCCTGGTATTAAAAAATCCAAGGACCCCAACCCTAAGCCGTCCTTCACTGTGTCAGCACTTCTGGGTCTCCCATTCTTGGACAGGAAACAAGAGGTGGAGAGGTGCCGCCCTTTTATTTTACTGGGTTTCCTGTCCAAATGAGGGGCGGACCTATCTCTCTGGTGGCGCTATCGTGGCGACAGGAAAAAAATAATATAATATAAATTAAAAAAAATATAATATATTAAAAAAATAATCTAATATATCAAGCTGAGTGTGTGTGTGTGTGTGTGTGTGTGTGTGTGTGTGTGTGTGTGTGTCCGCTAAAGGAATCCATACCGTCGCATTTACAATCACAAAATTTTGTAAAGACACCTCATGTGACTCAGGGAATGTCATAGACTATGTTTTGAGAAAAAAATGTAACCCCGTGCTTTACAGTTACTCTCTAAAAACCCTGCCTCCATTAAAGTGAATGGAGCTGGGAACTACAGGTTATTAATCGCAGCTGTGATTGGTTGCCATAGGAACAAAGGACATTTATAGTATAAAAGCTTATGTGTGAGGTAATATGATATCGGTGGAGAGACTAATAGAGACAAAAACAGACTGAGAGACAGACAGAGAAAGAGGCACACAGGGAAAGAAACAGACAGACAGAGACAGATAGGAAAAAAAAGCCAGACAGACAGGGAAAGAGACAGACAGAAAGACACATGGCGAAAGAGACAGACAGAGGAAGATAGGGAAAGAGCCAAAGGGTGAAAGAGACAGGCAGAGAGGAAAAGAGACAGACAGAGAGACAGACAATGACAAACAGGAAAAGAGACGGGGAAAGAGACAGACAAGGAAAGAGACAAAGACAGATGGAGAAAGAGAGAGACGGGGAAAGAGACAGACAGGGAAAGAGACAGACAGACACAGGCAAACAGGGAAAGAGACAGACAGCAAAAGAGACAGACACAGACAGGGAAAGAGACAGAGAGATGGAGACAAACAAGGAAAGAGACAGACCTGGAAAAAGACAGATGGGGAAAGAGACAGATGGAGAAAGAGCCAGACGGGAAAAGAGAAAGACAGGGAAAGAGACAGACAGACATAGGCAGACAGGGAAAGAGACAGCAAAAGAGACAGACAGAAATACAGACAGGGAAAGAGATGGGGAAACAGACAGACAGGGAAAGAAACAGACGGGGAAAGAGACAGAGACATGGAGACAGACAAGCAAAGAGACAGATAGAGACATACAAACAGGAAAAGAGACAGACAGCAAAAGAGACAGAGAGATGGACAATGACAGACAGGGAAAGAGACAGACCTGGAAAGAGACAGACCTGGAAAGAGACAAACGGGGAAAGAGACAGACAGGGAAAGAGATGGGGAACGAGATAGAGACAGACGGGGAAAGAGACAGACCTGGAAAGTCAGATAGGGAAAGAGTAAAACGAGGAAAGAGACAGACGGGGAAAGAGACAGGCAGACACAGAGAGAGAGAGAGACAGACACAGATATAGAGAGACAGACGCAGAAATAGAGGGAGACAGACAGAGACACAGAGATAGACAGAGACTGATACAGAGACAGACAAAGACAGACAGGGAAAGAGACAGATGGACAGAGACTGGGAGAGAGACAGAGAGACAGTTAGTATTCTGGGCAACGCCGGGTACTACAGCTAGTTTAAACTAAAAACGTCCCCAAAAGTGGACTACACCTCTAATAGATATATATACATTTTACATGCAGAGCCGCTACATAAAAAAAAGATAAAACAAAGAACACAATAAAAAAATTTTTATATCGTTCATAATCAAAAACTTCATGCAAATATTTTATAAAAATTCTACAATTTGTCCTTAGGAAAAAAAAATGTGTGGATGTAAAAGTGCTTGATTTTTTTTTTTAAAATATTAATATTAGATTTGTGCTTTAGAGTATAAAGAGGATCTCAAACTCTAAATTAAATATATAGGAAATAAATAATAAGATACTAAATATACACTTAATATATATTATACATAATTTAATATATTATATATTTATATTATATTTACAATTTTTAATAGATTTTTAATTCCTTAATATATATTTAAATATCTAAACATATTAAATTGATCTAAAATATTTATTTAATGCATGTTATATATTACATTAAATAGCTAATAAATTAAATATGCAAATATTTTATATAAATTCTACAATTTGTCCTTAGGAAAAAAAAATGTGTGGATGTAAAAGTGCTTGATTTTTTTTTTTTAAATATTAATATTAGATTTGTGCTTTAGAGTATAAAGAGGATCTCAAACTCTAAATTAAATATATATGAAATAAATAATAAGATACTAAATATACACTTAATATATATTATACATAATTTAATATATTATATATTTATATTATATTTGCAATTTTTAATAGATTTTTAATTCCTTAATATATATTTAAATATCTAAACATATTAAATTGATATAAAATATATATAACATATTTAACGCGTTATATATTACATTAAATAGCTAATAAATTAAATATGCAAATATTTTATAAAAATTCTACAATTTGTCCTTAGGAAAAAAAAAATGTGTGGATGTAAAAGTGCTTGATTTTTTTTTTTTTAAATATTAATATTAGATTTGTGCTTTAGAGTATAAAGAGGATCTCAAACTCTAAATTAAATATATATGAAATAAATAATAAGATACTAAATATACACTTAATATATATTCTACATAATTTAATATATTATATATTTATATTATATTTACAATTTTTAATAGATTTTTAATTCCTTAATATATATTTAAATATCTAAACATATTAAATTGATATAAAATATATATAAAATATTTATTTAATGCATGTTATATATTACATTAAATAGCTAATAAATTAAAACCCCTTTCACATGTAAAGTGCCATGGAATTGATGACGTTATAATAATTTAATATATTATATATTTATATTATATTTACAATTTTTAATAGATTTTTAATTCCTTAATATATATTTAAATATCTAAACATATTAAATTGATATAAAATATATATAAAATATTTATTTAATGCATGTTATATATTACATTAAATAGCTAATAAATTAAAACCCCTTTCACATGTAAAGTGCCATGGAATTGATGGCGCTATAATAATTTTATATATTATATATTTATATTATATTTACAATTTTTAATAGATTTTTAATTCCTTAATATATATTTAAATATCTAAACATATTAAATTGATATAAAATATATATAAAATATTTATTTAATGCATGTTATATATTACATTAAATAGCTAATCAATTAAAACCCCTTTCACATGTAAAGTGCCATGGAATTGATGGCGCTATAATAATTTAATATATTATATATTTATATTATATTTACAATTTTTAATAGATTTTTAATTCCTTAATATATATTTAAATATCTAAACATATTAAATTGATATAAAATATATATAAAATATTTATTTAATGCATGTTATATATTACATTAAATAGCTAATCAATTAAAACCCCTTTCACATGTAAAGTGCCATGGAATTGATGGCGCTATAATAATTTAATATATTATATATTTATATTATATTTACAATTTTTAATAGATTTTTAATTCCTTAATATATATTTAAATATCTAAACATATTAAATTGATATAAAATATATATAAAATATTTATTTAATGCATGTTATATATTACATTAAATAGCTAATCAATTAAAACCCCTTTCACATGTAAAGTGCCATGGAATTGATGGCGCTATAATAATAATAATTATATATATATATATATATATATATATATATATATATATATATACACGTGTGTTTAAAATCTTAAAATTAATCAGGCTTTTAAAATATCACCCTGAAGGGGTCTAAATCTATTACTATACAGTACTTTCTAGCAGGGAGTACCAATATGGCTGCTTAGTAGAGCACACCACATGGGTATACAAAGATGACGGCTACTTCCGCTCAAACCGGAAGTGAGTCATTACGAGTCAATAAAGTATGTTGAAAGAACCTAAAGGAATTCTGGGATGATGGCGGCGCCCACGGTCTGAGGTAATGTAAGTGGAAGTGATTGACCGGTGCTGGTTTCGGTTGGTGAAGCGGCAGCTGTGTGTGAGCGTCACCGGGGGGCGGCCGGTGTGTGAGGAGTAATGTGGCGCCCCCAGGCGCTCCCTCGTCCTGTGCGGGCGGCTGTGCCCGGAGTGTCGCTGGTTTGGACTCGGTCTCGGCGTCTTAGCGGCTTAGTGATCTGTGTAGAATATACAGGGCCCGGGCAGACCACGGGGTAATGGCGGCAGCTCCTTGGTTGCTATGGACAACGCCAGCAAGTGCCTGTCAGGACGGTCCCCTGCATATCAGCCGTTGTGTGCGCGACACTGCCGTATATCATGTCGGCCAGTCACTTCTCATTAACCCTTTCCTTTTCATGTTGTTTTTTTTTCCTCCTCTTCTTCTCAGAGTCATATCTTTTTTACTTTTTCGTCCCCAGAGAGGGGCCAGGGCTCATTTTTCTGCCTGACAAATTGTAGTTTTCAGTGGAGATATTCATTTTACCAAGTAATGTACTAAAAAGCTGAGAAAAGTATTCCAAGAATGGTGGAATAGAAAAACAAATAGAATTCCACCATTGTAGTTTGGCTTTTATGGTGTTTATTGTGTGTGTGAGATTGTCTGGGTCGATGCAGAGACCTCAGACTTGTATGACATTTTTTTTTCCCATTTTTGGGTGGTCATCCACAACCCCCCCCCACCCACCCAACAAAAACCCCAGCAAACACAGCAATTTTTCTGACTTGCCTTATTTTTTTGACTGAGAAATGTTAAAAAAAAATAAAATAAACAAAATATATATATATATTTTAACTGTACACCATTTTTATATTGTATCTTAACCCACAATTGTTTTTTTTTCTACATACTGAATTGCTCAAAATTGCAGTAGATCAGATCAATCACCTTGTCTTAACTGGGCTTGACAGGAGGACCAAGATGGCAGCAACAGGTCCTTCAGAAACCCCCCAGTTGCCATGACAACCTGTGGTGCACTCTGAAATCATTTTGGGGGGTGATGGTGTCCGAATACAGATGTCACGAGAATAGGTCAACTTAAAGGGGTTGTTCAGGCTTGAGGTTAAAGTCTGCAGTTAAGGGGGCTTTACACGGTAGCGAGATCGCTAGCAATTTGTAGCGATAGCGGGCGTGTAAGCAGCCGCCCCCGTCGCGCATGCGATTGTTTGTGATTGCTGCCGTAGCGAACATTATCGCTACGGCAGCGTCACACATACTTACCTGGTCGTCGTCGTCGCTGTGACTGCCGAATATTCCTTCCTTCAAGGGGGAGGGACGTTCGGCATCACAGCGACGTCACTGCAACGTCACACAGCGGCCGGCCAATCAAAGCGGAGGGGCGGAGATGAGCAGGACGTAACATCCCGCCCACCTCTTTCCTTCCGCATTGTGGCCGGCGGCAGGTAAGGAGATGTTCCTCGCTCCTGCGGTGTCACACACAGCGATGTGCGCTGCCGCAGGAGATATGAACCACCTGGATAAACAACCCTTACCGATTTTTGAGTTTGGGACGACCTCTCCATGGTGAACGATTTTCACCATTTTTGAGGTCGCTTAATGTCGCTGGTCAGTGTCACACGCTGCGATATCGTTAATGACGCCGGATGTGCGTCACTAACAACGTGACCCCCGACGATAAAACATTAACGATATCATAGCGTGTAAAGCCCCCTTTAGTGATGAGTGGGCACTACCATGCTCGGGTGCTCAGTGCTTGTAACTAATGATGAGCGGGCACTACCATGCTCTGGTGCTCTGTATTTGTAACGAGTGATGAGCGGGCACTACCATGCTCGGGTACTTAGTACTGGTAACTAGTGATGAGCGGGCACTACCATGCTCGGGTACTTAGTACTGGTAACTAGTGATGAGCGGGCACTACCATGCTCGGGTGCTCAGTACTGGTAACTAGTGATGAGCGGGCACTACCATGCTCTGGTGCTCTGTACTTGTAACTAGTGATGAGCGGGCACTACCATGCTCGGGTGCTTTGTACTCGTAACTAGTGATGAGCGGGCACTACCATGCTCGGGTGCTCGGTACTCGTAACTAGTGATGAGCGGGCACTACCATGCTCAGGTGCTCTGTGGAGCACTCTTGCCGTATTGAGTCATTTCCCAAGTATAATGGAAGTTAATGGGGTACTCGAGCATTTATCTGAAAGAGTCATGGAAAAATGCTTGTTTCCCATTGACCTCCATATTACTTGGGTACTCGAGTTGCGCCCGTCCAAGTATCCGACTGCTCTGCAGAGCGTCTGAGCATGGTAGTGCTCGCTCATCAGTATCTGCAGTCACACACTGCATGTTGTCAGGATTGTTTGACTGCAGCAAGATCCGGACTCCATGTGACTGTGTATGCGATTTGGGTACATGTGGTCACGTGCCAGTTACACGATACAAGTGAATTGAGAGAGGCTGTGCACATCACTTTGGAATACGGGCACTGCTATCTATTGGAGATGGACAACTTTAAAGGGAACCTGTCGCCAGATTTGGTGACTATAAGCTGCTGTCACAACCAGTGGGCTCTTATATAGCATTCAGGATACTGTATATATAAGAGCTCAGGCCGCTATATATAACATAAGACACTTTTATAATACTCACCTAGGTGGCGGTTTCGGTTCGATAGGTGTCGCTGCTCTCCGGTCCGGCGCCTCCTCTCTGCTGCAATCACTGTTTTCCTTATTTTGAGGCCTGTGTGCATGAGGTATCGTCATCCACACAGGCCGACATTGTTGTCCTGTGCAGGCGCACTTTGATCTACTTTTCTCAGGGCAGATCAATGTATTGTATTGCGCATGCGTGGGCGGTCTTTAACCTTTCCTCGCACCTGCTTTATTATAGTACTTTGATCTGCCCTCAGCAGCGCAGATCAAATTGCGCCTGCGCAGGAAACGTAATGTTGGGCTGTGTGGATGACGTAGACACGTCATCCACACTGGGCTGGGTAGAAGGAGGACGGAGATTGCCGGAGAGCGGCGACCCCCCCCCCCCCCCCCCCATCGGACTGGAGAGCGGCGACCCCCCCCTATCGGACTGGAGAGCGGCGACCCCCCCCCCCCCTATCGGACTGGAGAGCGGCGACCCCCCCCCCCTATCGGACTGGAGAGCGGCGACCCCCCCCCTATCGGACTGGAGAGCGGCGACCCCCCCCCCCCCATCGGACCGGAGAGCGGCGACCCCCCCCCCCCTATCGGACCGGAGAGCGGCGACCCCCCCCCCCCCCCTTCCCCTATCGGACCGGAGAGCGGCGACCCCCCCTATCGGACCGGAGAGCGGCAACCCCCTATCGGACCGGAGAGCGGCGACACCCATCGGACCGGACTATTCCTTAATCACCTAAGTATTATAAAAGTGTTTGTTATACACAGTGGCCTGGGCTCTTATATACAGTATTCTGGAATGCTGTATACAAGAGCTCACTGGTGGTGGCCGCAGCTTATAGTTGCCAGATCTGTTGACAGATTCCCTTTTTAAAGCTGTATACCCATTTCAGGGGACCACAGGTAGTCTGGCGTCACTATGGAAACTGCCAAGCCCGCCTTCTTTTATAACGCCCATTCACTTCTGTGTGAATTGCTGTCACCATATAGCATAACTGTGCCTGACCATATGGGCTGCATTTGTGGCTGGTGAGGTTTAGTAAGGAAACCCGCTGCGGGGCCCCACACTTTTCGCAGTCATGTGAATTAGGCCAGACTATGGTTGTTGTAGTTGATCATCCCTATTAATGTTCGATGTGTTTTGATTTCTGTAGCCGATGCATGAGTGATTGCTACCAAATGATCATTAGGGCTTATTTATCAGATCATTGGACAGAAGTAGCCTCCGACTATGAGGCCTCATTCAGACGTCTGGGTTTGTTCACAAATGCAAAAAAACCTTTAACACTAGAACTACTGAGGTAGTCATTTTAACTACTTTGCACCATGTATTTCTATATAGGTGTCACGAGTCCAGTAGTTCTAGTGTTAAAGGGAACCTGTCAGGTCACATATGTGTTCTGACCTACAAGCATGGTGATGTGTGGCCTAGTAACCCCTTCCTACCCATCCCTGTGTTGTAATATTGTGTAATATGATTTTATATAAAATGTTTTCTTACTTACATGTTGCTTATATTAATAGGAGAGGGTCTAGTCCCCTGAGCGTTTCTTGGGCGTTTGCATACTTTCCATGGTATCATGCCCCTGTGGCTGATGCCATGGATTTACATGAGCGACATGCCCTTCTGAAGGCGGCAAGAAAACACCCGGATAAGAAGGCTGCGTGAATGGCAAGCGCGCACGCGCGGGATTTTCAGGAGCTTTTTTGTGGTATCACACCCCTGTGGGCGTGATACCATGGATTTACGTGAGTAATGTCACCGTCAGCTCGTGGAGATTCCGCGCTTGCTGTTCGCGCAACCTTCATATCCATGAAGAAACCAGAGAAAAGGGAGTAATTTAAGGTGCAAAATTTCTACAAAAGTTTAGTAAGTTAAACAATCACAAAAAGACACAAAAAATCAAGGCCAATGATAAAAGGTTAAAACCACATGGAGGAGGGAACATCTTGGGGACCCCAAGTACAATAAGGTATCAAAATCATTAGTCCTATATATGGGACTGCAAAAGTAATCGGGAGCCCCATGGAAAGGTGAATGAAAATTCCCAGCATGAATAAGTCACAATGTAGTTAAAGAGGAATTAGTCAGTACTACCAAAATTCATAACTAAACTGGGGGCAGCATCCACAAATTTACATGTGCAACATGATTGCAATCAGTCTTATATAAATACCATGGGAGAAACAGTCACCATAAAATATATTATAGACCTCAAACAAGTGGGTTCCCAAAAGTAGATGTTCCCACCCAACTTGCTCCTAAGCCATCCAACGTACATTTCGCTAAACAATAGATCACAGTGGCTCCAGATTCATCAGGGAAGAGGCGATTATGCAGTTGTTGTTTATATCCAGTTGTTTACTTGCCTGCTTTAGGCGCGCTCTGCGCATGGTCGGAACCGCAGGAGTCTCCTGATCATGCACCGTGCGCTTGTGAAGTTGGCATGTAATCACCCGGATATGAAGGTTGCGCGAATGGCAAGCGCGGTATCTCCACGAGCTGACGGTGACGTCGTTCCTGTAAATCCATGGTATCACGCCCACAGGGATAGGTAGGAAGGGGTATTCAGGCCACACAACACGCTGATTGTAGGTTAGAACACATATGGGACCTGACAGGTTCCCTTTAAATGGTATGCGTGTCATCAGTGTTTGGTCCGTGTCCGTTTTTTTTACAATCGGTGATTTTCACGTATGGAAACCTAAATGACAAACCTTCTCCTATACTATGCAACGTTAATCACAGACCCCACATTTTTGCCTGTTTGTGATTCTCACGGATCCGTAGAGTTGGATTGATACTTTTCATCCCTAACGCAAGTAAAAGAAAAATGGACCCGTATCAGTGATTTTTGCACAAATGCACGGTCTGAAAAAAATAAAATGTGGACGTATATCTTTGTTTTCTGTTTGTGAAAAATGGACTCCTGAAAGAGGACTAATAAGTGTTACACATGGCACATGTTGTTTTGTGACATTATTTGGCGTTATTCTGTCCATCTGATTGTAGAAAATCGCTCATAGAGATGAAATTTAGTCTATGATGAGGTCTGTGTCCAGTCTGCTGTGCTGTAAGTCGGACTGGAAGGGCGCTGGGGGTGGTGGCATTGGCTCTTCCCAGCCTGATTTGCAAAAAATCTTCAATTTCCATATGTGATTGAGTCAGTGTCGTGCAGCCGTTGACATCACTGCGGTGATTTCTCACCTGTAAATACAGTGTATCAGATGTTCATTTTAAATAAATAAATAAATCTTTATTTTTATATAGCGCTAACATATTCCGCAGCGCTTTACATGCATCAGGAACACTGTCCCCATTGGGGCTCACAATCTAAAGTCCCTATCTGTATGTCTTTGGAGTGTGGGAGGAAACCAGAGACCCTGGAGGAAACCCACGCAAACACGGGGAGAACATAGAAACTCCTTGCAGACGTTGTCCTTGGTGGGATTCGAACCCAGGACCCCAGCGCTGCAAGACTGCAGTGCTAACCACTGAGCCACCGTGCAGTGCTAACCACTGAGCCACCGTGCAGTTCTAACCACTGAGCCACCGTGCCGCCCATTTTGCCGTTCCATAACACTGTGATACACAACAATCTGTCAATGTATAAAATCTTCTTAGAAAAGACCTTGTAAAGCAGCATAGAGCATTTATCCCATTCACGGGCTCAATCCACGGGCAGCATATATCAGCAGACAGGTTCACTTTAAATGATTGACAGCTTTATCTGGGCACGTGAAATCAGATGTCAGACTTTATACCGATGCTTTGCAGCTCATGTGCCGGCCCCTTTTAATTGACAAGTGGCTGCATTGTGCTTTCTAATGACAGGTACGTCACAGCACTTGTCAATTAAAGGCATCGGTGCTGCAAATCAGTGGTGGGATCCATGAAGACTGATCTGACAAGTTGTCACTGATTCAATGGCAGCTCCACCCCCAACTGGTGCAATGCGAAATGCTCCGCAAATCCTGTGCGATGCCTTAGGCTAGTTTCACACTTGCGTTGAACGGTATCCGTTGCATTGTGTTGTGTGACGGATGCAACGGATGTGTTGCATATAGTGGCACAACGGATGCTGCAAAACAACGGAATCCGTTTTGATTTTTTTTTTTTTTTACAGTTTTACCGGCGGCAGACTATTGTGAACGATCAGCTGATCGCTCCCTGCAGCAGGCCGCTGGGTGATCAGCTGATCGCTCCCAGTAGCTGGCCGCCAGGTGATCAGCTGAAAGCTCCCAGTAGCTGGCCGCCAGGTGATCAGCTGATCGCTCCCAGTAGCCGGCCGCCAGGTGATCAGCTGATTGCTCCCAGTAGCTGGCCGCCGGGTGATCAGCTGATCGCTCCCAGTAGCTGGCCGCCGGGTGATCAGCTGATCGCTCCCAGTAGCCGGCCGCCGGGTGATCAGCTGATCGCTCCCAGTAGCCGGCCGCCGGGTGATCAGCTGATCGCTCCCAGTAGCCGGCCGCCGGGTGATCAGCTGATCGCTCCCAGTAGCCGGCCGCCGGGTGATCAGCTGATCGCTCCCAGTAGCCGGCCGCCGGGTAATCAGCTGATCGCTCCCAGTAGCCGGCCGCCGGGTGATCAGCTGATCGCTCCCAGTAGCCGGCCGCCGGGTGATCAGCTGATCGCTCCCAGTAGCCGGCCGCCGGGTGATCAGCTGATCGCTCCCAGTAGCCGGCCGCCGGGTGATCAGCTGATCGCTCCCAGTAGCCGGCCGCCGGGTGATCAGCTGATCGCTCCCAGTAGCCGGCCGCCGGGTGATCAGCTGATCGCTCCCAGTAGCCGGCCGCCGGGTGATCAGCTGATCGCTCCCAGTAGCCGGCCGCCGGGTGATCATCTGATCGCTCCCAGTAGCCGGCTCCCGGGTGATCAGCTGATCGCTCCCTGCAGCCGGGTGATCAGCTGATCGCTCCCTGCAGCCGGGTGATCAGCTGATCGCTCCCTGCAGCCGGGTGATCAGCTGATCGCTCCCTGCAGCCGGGTGATCAGCTGATCGCTCCCTGCAGCCGGGTGATCAGCTGATCGCTCCCTGCAGCCGGCCGGGCATGCTGGCGGGCGGGCGCTCAGCTGAACGTTTGACCACCGCGAGCCAAAATAAAGTTTGTGATTTAAAAAAAAAAAAAAAAGCATGCGCAGCGAAATCCAGAGGATTCCGCTGCTCAAAACAACGTTACATGCTGCGTTCCTCCCGCTGGGCGGAAGCAACGCAGGTCCTTTTGGTACAATCCGTCATCCATACAAATCTATGGGAAACAGCGGAATCCGTTAACGGATTACGCTGTTTTCCAAAAGGGCGTATTGTAACGGAAGGAAAACAACGCAAGTGTGAAAGTAGCCTTAGTGCTGGCACTTACTGTGAGCCTCACGTCACCAATGGGTTCCTCCAAGATGAATGTCACATGACTAGCGTCACTGTTTGACCTCAGGGTTAGTATTTGTTTAGTATGTTTTGCTCTGTCGGAGGATCCATGCTGCATTTTGGGGAAATTTAAGACTAAGTTTGCAATAGTCAGTTTCTGTTTTATAAATCTGCCCCTTGTGTGAATCCTCTGCTGTTTCTGTAGGGAGTGTTCACACTGTGAATAACGTGGAGTAAGTTGTGGCGCCTTGTAGAACGCGCCCTGCGTATTTGGGAACGGTTGGGCTGTTTTTGTGATTGAATAATGAGCCTTATAGGAGGAATAGTATCGGGCGTGGTCTGTCTTCAGGTGCTGAGCAAAAGGCTCAGTCGGGAGGACAAGGATTTTATTTGTCCATGAGGAAGAAATGATTGCGTTTCTCATTTATTTTTTGAGACTTTGGCAGGGTCTTGATGCCAAATCAGTAAAAGGGTCCCTCATCTACTGTGCAACATTTGTAATACCATTGTTATCTGATATAGGGGGTCCCCTTAGGCATCAGGGCCCAGCTGTATCTGCTAGATTTGCACCCTCTGTTTGCCCTCACATTTGTAGTGTAGTCACTACATGCCTTACACCCCCGAAAAGAATATATCCTGGTAATAAGCTTTTTTTTCTTGTGTTGGATCGGAGGGGTAGGGAGTTACAGTGAAGCCCTCCATACGCTTTAGCTCACCTATGGTTCGGCCTCTTGTGTGGCCGGCAGTCATCTTTTCCGTGTCTCCCATAGGCTACTTTCACACACCCGGTTTTTGCTCTGCGGCACAATACGGCGCTCTGCAGAAAAACCGCAACCGTTTTTTTTGCCGCCGGTTGCGTTTTTTTTTTGCATAGACTTACATTAGTGCCGTATTGTGCTGCATGGCCTTGCGTTCGGTCCGGTTTTTGCTCCATGCGGCAGATTTAGCCGATGCCGCGGCCGGATGGAACGTTACCTGCAACGTTTTTTGCTCCGGCAAAAAAAAAAACGCATCGCGCCGCATCTGGCCGCTGCGGCGCATTTTTCAATGCATGCCTATGGACGCCGGATGCGTCGCGATGCGGAAAAAAACGCATCCGGCCACGGCATGCGTTTTTTCCACTGCGCATGCTCAGTAGCGTGCCGCAACCGGAAAAAAACGGACGGGCCGCATGTAAGAACTTATGCAAAGGATGCAGTGTTTTCGCCACATCCGTTGCATAGGTTTCACAGCCGGATTGAGCCGCAGTGCTCAAACCGGATGGGTGAAAGTAGCCTTACTTGAGTGCTGCCCACCCCTGTTTTTGCTATGAGTACCACTGTCAGACCCCTCTGCCCACGCAGCTTCTCAGGGTCATCTGTTTGAAATTGGGTTTTGTGGATCCTTCTCTCCAGACATCCTCTGTCCCCATACACAGATGATTCTGTAAAAAACGGATTTGTATGGGGGGGGCCTTGAGGCCCTGTGCCTCTTAGTGGGTGCTCATTTATGGCCCAATAAGATAGGTTTCTGCAAAATGCCGCGACCCCTAGTGGCTTGTTCTCTAACTTTTAGGGCATCTGTACTATGATGTACAGGCAATGTGCCTGTACTGGGAACCATTAAATGAACTGGGGTCTGTCTTCAATTTTATTAGCCTATGTTCACACTAGAAAAATGATTTTTCTTAAGTTTCTTGAGTGAAGGATTAGCACACCTGTTAAAAAACGCACCAATAACGCACCGGAAAAACGCATGCGTTTTTACTACGTTTTTGGTGCGTTTTTGATGCGTTTTTTTGCAGGTTGGTCCCTGGGTTTTTTAATGCTTTAACAGCAATAAATAATCTAGATAATAGATAATGGATGGATAGATAGATGGATAGATGAATAGATAGAATATGCAGGGAGGTGGGACATTATATAGGTCTTTCTCATCTATCATCTAAGCTGGCACCCTTTAGTGACTTTCATGTGGCACTTAAGGGTGCTTAGCCTTATATTTGGCCAAAAAATAAATAATTTAAAAAAACAAAACCAAACAAAAAAAAGAACGACGTGGGGTCCCCCCTATCTTTTGTAGCCAGCTAGGGTAAAGCAGATGGCTGCAGCCTGCAGACCACAGCTGGTAGCTTCACCTTGGCTGGTACTCCAATTTTAAATTAAATAAATAATTTAAAACAAAAAATGTGCCCCCCCCAATTGGATCACCAGCCAAGGTAAAGCGGACAGCTGTGGTCTGGTATTCTCGGACTAGGGAGGTCCACTGTTATTGGACACTCCCCAGCCTAAAAATAGCAGGCCACAGCCGCCCCAGAAGTCGCGCATCCATTGGATGTGCCAATACTGGCGCTTTGCCCCAACTCATCCCATTGCCCTGGTGCGGTGGAAAACTGGGTAATATATGGGGTTGATGCCAGATGTGTAATGTCACCTGGCATCAAGCCCTGGGGTTAGTGATGTCACGCATCTATCAGATACCTGACATCACCAACCCAGTCAGTAATGAAAAAAAAAAAAGTAGACAAAAAAAAAACGTTTTATTTGAAAAAACACTCCCCAAAACATTCCCTCTTTCACCAATTTATTGAAAAGAACAATCAAATCCGGGTCCAGCGTAATCCAATAGGAGGGTCCCACGACGATCCATACCATAGTCACTGTCCCAGTCAATGAAGAACAGAACATTCCCCACTGGCTGGGAGAGTAATGCAGTGACCTGAGCTAACATCAATAGCCCAGGTCACTGCAGGGGATGACTAGCGCTGCCATCAGTAGGTTAGATGAGATCATTACCTGCTGTGACGATCTCCTGCTCTCCTGACGTCAACGCTGTCACTGCCTTCTATGCCCGCCGCGTTCTCAGCAGTTTCGCGCGAGCCCGTGACGTCACCGCTAGTGACAGTCTCGGGCCGCCCGCGAGACGGGCATAGACGACAGTGACAGCGCTGACAGGAGAGCAGGAGATCGTCACAGCAGGTAATGATCTCATCTCATCTCCTGACAGCATCGCCCGTCATCCCCGCGGCTGCACGCATTGCAGCGTGAGAAGCTGCTGATACTGCGGGCAGACACTGACACTGCAGTGCGGGCAGCCGCGGGGCTGGAGCGGGACACAGACTGCACAGGCACCCGACGGAGGTCACACGGAACTGCTTCCGGGGATTTTGCGCGCCCATTGACTTCTATTAAGTCACGGTCCGTTATCATGGAACAGAATAGGACATGTTTCATAATAACGGAGCGGACATACGGCATCCGATATGTTTTTTTTTTTTTGTTTTTTTTTGTAGGATCGGATGCACATGGAAGTGCTTCTATGTGCCATCCAATCCTACACAAAAAACATTGAAAAAATATTCCCTATGATTACATTACAGTCAATAGAGTGAATAACGCAGTTCGCTGCAGAAAAGAAGTGACATGCTCATTCATTTTCTTAAGAAAATCTACCGAAAGAATTTTCTTACGAAAAAAGCGCAGTGTGCGCACAGCTAATTTTTTTTTTTTGCCATAGGTTTTGCTGGGGAATGTCTGCAGAAAGGTTACAAGAATTTCTCAAGACATTTCTGCAGTAAAAGCGCAACAAAAACGCGGGTAAAAATCGCAGTGTGTGAACATAGCCTTAGTGTTGTTGCAGACTTGCAAGAAGTTTTGCACAGATTTCATCCTGTGCTGCTGTGAAAATCTGCACGCATCCAGTGCAGCATGTCGGTGAAGTTTAGCTTGCTGCTGTCATCTGTTTTCACACACCGTGTAATTTTACCTTTGGGGAATAGTCACATGGTGGTTATACCGTGGCTTTTATCTCATGATAAAACTGCATATGCTTTTTTTTTTTTTTCTTGTCGAAACCAAGACAAAACTGCCCTTGGAATTCTCTCACCGCTTTGTGTGAATTTGTTTTAAGTGTTGTCAGTCTTTGTGAGAATCTTTATTGATCGTGCACTATCATTTCTTTCCAGAAACCACTGAAGACAAGATATATGTCGTCACTTTGAGTTCTCAAAGAGGCGCTGTGCCAAAAGAAACATGGAGGATGAAGCGTCTCTGCACCGACTGGAGGGCAGCGACCCCTCTCCCGAAGAAGGGGGGTTAGTGGTAAAGAAGAAGAGCTCCAGCGCCGAGCAGCACGTGTTTAAGACTCCAGCCCCTCGCTCCTCACTACTGGGCCTGGACCTGTTGGCTGCACAGAAAAGGAAAGAGCGAGAAGAAAAGGAGCGACAGGAGGGAGACAAAAAGGCCAAAGTGGGTTCAAGAGACTGGGAAGAACGAGAGAAGCCTTCGGAAGGATCTGGGGACAGGATAAGTCGTGGGAGCCATGGGGATCGGTGAGTGGCAGATAATCTGGCTTTTAGGCTCACGTTTAATAGAACTGTTGTATATTTCGGATTAGTACATTTTTTTTTTTTTTTTTGTTTTATATGCATTTCCAGACACTACAGAACCGCCCGGGTGGAGACGCCGTCTTATACTGGTGGAGTAAACGAAGAGTTCTTGGCACGAAACCGCCAGAGAGAACGCGAAAGGAGGGAGCACGGGGTCTACGCATCATCAAAGGACGACAGACGACGGAAGGAGCGGAGCAGCCGAGACAGGGGTAATGCGATCATCTGAATCAACGCAGCACATTAACATTTATTACAGTGTTCACACCACTTTTGGGCATAAAAAAAAGTTGCATAATCTGGCACAAGCCTTGTACACACCATAAATTTCCACTTTAAGCATTCCCCCTGCTCATGTCCCTCTTCTAAATAGTAGGCAGAGGTTAGATGAAGGGGTATTGCAACACTTACGCCAGAAGGTGAAAATCTGTTTGCGATGCACCAGATTTATTGAGCGGTGCTCTTCTTAGTAAATCTAACACTTTTTTCATCAGTGAGATTTCAAGACTTTTCTAAGTACGTCAGTCTTAAAGGGGTTGTCCATGACGAGGACAACCCCTTCTGATTCCACATGTTTCCCCCAGGTTAAACAAAAAAGCCTATACTCGCGTGCCCTGCCTCCAATCTGTGCTGTCAGTCCGCCTTTAACAGAGGAGCAGTAACCAGGAAGTGACTGGCGAGAGAGGAGCAATACACAGGTAGTGACTGGCGAGAGAGGAGCAATAAACAGGAAGTGACTGGCGAGAGAGGAGCAATAAACAGGAAGTGACTGGCGAGAGAGGAGCAATAAACAGGAAGTGACTGGCGAGAGAGGAGCAATAAACAGGAAGGGACTGGCGAGAGAGGAGCAATAAACAGGAAGTGACTGGCGAGAGAGGAGCAATAAACAGGAAGTGACTGGCGAGAGAGGAGCAATAAACAGGAAGGGACTGGCGAGAGAGGAGCAATAAACAGGAAGTGACTGGCGAGAGAGGAGCAATAAACAGGAGGTGACTGGCGACAGAGGAGCAATAAACAGGAGGTGACTGGCGGCAGGGGAGCAATGAACAGGAGGTGACTGGCGGCAGGGGAGCAATGAACAGGAAGTGACTGGCGGCAGGGGAGCAATGAACAGGAAGTGACTGGCGGCAGGGGAGCAATGAACAGGAAGTGACTGGCGGCAGGGGAGCAATGAACAGGAAGTGACTGGCGGCAGGGGAGCAATGAACAGGAAGTGACTGGCGACAGGGGAGCAATGAACAGGAAGTGACTGGCGGCAGGGGAGCAATGAACAGGAAGTGACTGGCGGCAGGGGAGCAATGAACAGGAAGTGACTGGCGGCAGGGGAGCAATGAACAGGAAGTGACTGGCGACAGGGGAGCAATGAACAGGAAGTGACTGGCGGCAGGGGAGCAATGAACAGGAAGTGACTGGCGGCAGGGGAGCAATGAACAGGAAGTGACTGGCGACAGGGGAGCAATGAACAGGAAGTGACTGGCGACAGGGGAGCACTTCCTGTTGATTTAACTTGTTTGTCCAACGGCGGAGAGACAGAAGCCGGCGCTGATTGGCTGTGGGACACTCGTGATGTCACGTGAGTCCCAGGAGCTCGAGCCTCAGAATGACACCAGAACAAGGCTTCATTATTTTACCTGTATAAACCTGTGGAATCAGAAGGGTTTGTCCTAGTAGTGGACAACCCCTTTAATAAATGTCATCTATTCTCTGCCACAGGGACACCAGCAGTCACGGAGCACATTGCAAATGCTCGTCCTGAATGCAGTGTTATGTTGGTCGTACATAGGCTGACACTTTGAGATTTGTTTTTTCCGCCTGTCGTTTACCCATCTTGTGGCAATGGCTTGAAATGTGCAGCATTTTAAGTGCTCCTGTATTTCTTAAACTTGACTTGTTTCCTGTAAGTAAATATTATGCAATTACTATTCATCAGATGATCGCAGCCGCAGGAGCAGCAGGTCTGAGCGCGACAGATCCGAGCGGGATGGTGGATCAGAGCGCAGCTCACGGCGGAGCGAACCCGAAAGCCCACGTCACAAACCCAGAGGTAAAGGGTGATGAATGATCTATTACTGTGGGGCGGGAAAATTAGAATATCCATACAGACAGCCTTGTCATGAGAGTAGTGCATATTCCCTGCACTAGGCCCTTTATGTGCCCTTTGGCATCACATCATGTAGATCTCCTCTATAGTATGATATTCAGTTCCGCATGCCACATATTTTTCCTTACTCCGAAAACCCCCTAATTCCTCCATATGTAATAGGAGGTTACAGTAGGGCTCAAACCACTTTTTTTTTTTTTTTTTTTTTTTTTTTTTTTTTTTAACTTTTACATCTAAGGGTTTGGGCCTTTCTCCAGATTATAACTTTTTTTTTTTTTTTCTTTTTCTTTGTAGACTCCTCCACGCCTTCTCGCTCATCATGGGAGGAAGAAGAAAGTGGTTACGGAGGTTCCCAGCGCTCCCAGTGGGAATCCCCTTCTCCTTCTCCATCTCCTTCCAACAGAGATTCTGACCGCAGTTTTCGTGGGGACAGAGACAGTTCGAGAAGGGACAGGTTTGTGCTACGCACATTTCCTATTGCGTTTTCTGTAGGGCAGAATAGTTCAGCACATGCAGCTCAAGACAGCCCTTAAAGGGAACCTGTCAGGTCCAATATGGACCCAGAACCACAAGCAATTCTGGGTGCATATTGCTAGTCCCTGCCTAACCGTCCCTGTATGCACTAGCATAGATAAAGAGATCTTTAGAAAAAGTATTTCTAAAGATCTTTTACCATATGCTAATGAGCGAGGGGACTAGTTCCCCTTGCCAGTCGGCTCCATTAGCATACTAGTACGCCCCTAACATGCTAATGAATATGCAGCTTCTCAAGATGATGTCACTCACTTTGCCGCTGCCATCGCGTCCGAAAGGGGAGTTCGGCTCAGAGCGCATGACCCTGGAGTTTGGGTCATATGCACTACTTCAGTTTGAAGCCAGGACGCGTACACCCAGCTTCATAGTGCGCATGACGCAAACTCCGGGGTCATGCGCACTGAGCCGAAATCCCCTGTCGGACGCGATGGCGGGGAAGAGGTGACTGAGATCATCCTCTGACGCTGCACATTCATTAGCATGTTGGCACACCCACAGGGGCGTACTAAAATTCTAATGGAGCCAACTGGCAAGGGAACGAACGACCAGGGGACTAGTCCCCACGCTCATTAGCATATGGTAAAAGTTATTTAGAAATACTTTTTCTAAAGATCCCTTTTATCTATGCTACTAGATACAGGGACAGTTAGGCAGGGATTAGCAATATACACCCAGAACTGCTCGTGGTTCTGTGTGTATATTGCACCTGACAGGTTCCCTTTAAGTCGGTGGCATGTACTGAGCTGTATTCTGCCTCCTATTCTCACTTTTAATTACTCGTGCAAGAGAACATCACTAATTTTTGCTAGTCTGTTGTAAGTGAGCTGCGGTCTGGAGGATTGAATATGATTGTAATTGGTTTTCAGCAAGAAATTATATAAAAGCAAAAAAAAATCACAATTACCCTTTTTCACATTTGGCTCCCAGGAGTGCACTGCCTATGAGTCTCCTGCCTTTCTGCATACAGAGGCAGTGCGCTCCTGATCGATTGACAGTTCGGGTCGCCCACATTGAGCGCTTTCCTATGATACTAGGAGAGGCAGTGTGCTCCTGATCGATTGATTGACAGGTCGCCCACATTGAGCTCTTTCCTATGATGCTAGGAGAGGCAGTGCGCTCCTGATCGATTGATTGACAGGTCGCCCACATTGAGCTCTTTCCTATGATGCTAGGAGAGGCAGTGTGCTCCTGATCGATTGATTGACAGGTTGCCCACATTGAGCTCTTTCCTATGATACTAGGAGAGGCAGTGTGCTCCTGATCGATTGATTGACAGGTTGCCCACATTGAGCTCTTTCCTATGATACTAGGAGAGGCAGTGTGCTCCTGATCGATTGGTTGACAGGTCGCCCACATTGAGCTCTTTCCTATGATGCTAGGAGAGGCAGTGTGCTCCTGATTGATTGATTGACAGTCAGGTCGCCCACATTGCCCATTTTCCTATGATGCTAGCAGGGGTAACGTTGCCTCTGCTGCTTTTGAAGAGCATAGCGGCACTGAAACTGGCTCGATCGGGAGCCAACAGTACACTCTAGTGATACCACAATGACAGATTCAGACCACCACTGATAGACGGCAGAGGTGGTCGCTAATCCAGGAAATGTGCAGTAAACAATACAATTAAAAATCTTAGTTCTTGACAATAATAAATTGCAAAGTTGACCTTTATGTCTTCTATGCCTTTACTATGAAGGTCCGTTCCAATCTGAATTTGGTCATATGGGGTTTACAATGTTGGTTCAAAAACACGTAAGTGCTGCACAACTAGTTTTGGCTAAGAAATGTTAATGGAAAACCCCTGACCAAAATACTGCTGTGTGCCTGAGGCCGTGCGGTAAAAATATGACCTCTTCGTCAGACGGTAACAGTGGGGTCTCAGTCCCACATTTAGTTAACCTCTTGCAGTGAGAAGTTGATTGATTAGCAGCTATACTTGTATACTGTCCTTTATTAAACCATGGATTCGCCTTCTCAAATATACCACACACAGGTCGGTAAGAATCCGGTACACAGATGATACCCCTCTCCCCACCCCGTCATACAAGTTCAACGAATGGGCCTCTGAGAGACGTCATCTTGGATCCACGCCGCGTCTCTCTCAGGGAAAAGGTGAGCGAGTGTGTGTGTGTCTTTACCTCTGCCTGATGCGGGGCGGTTCACCTTTTGGAGAATTTTTGTTAATTTTTTATTAAATCAAGTGCATTTTCATTAAAAGATGGCACCATTTTGCCTTCTATAGTGTTGTCTATGAATCAGTCAGTCAGCCCGTCTTGGAACTCATAACTTTCTTTTCTTTGTCGCTCCATTGGGAGACCCAGACAATTGGGTGTATAGGCTATGCCTCCGGAGGCCGCACAAAGTATTACACTAAAAGTGTAAAGCCCCTCCCCTTCTGCCTATACACCCCCCGTGCTCCCACGGGCTCCTCAGTTTTTATGCTTTGTGCGAAGGAGGCAGTCATGCACGCACAGCTCCACAGATTAGTCAGCAGCAGCTGCTGACTATGTCGGATGGAAGAAAAGTGGGCCCATATAGGGCCCCCAGCATGCTCCCTTCTCACCCCACTCTTGTCGGCGGTGTTGTTAAGGTTGAGGTATCCATTGCGGGTACGGAGGCTGGAGCCCACATGCTGTTTTCCTTCCCCATCCCCCTTAGGGCTCTGGGTGAAGTGGGATCCTAATCGGTCTCCAGGCACTGAGGCCGTGCTCCATCCACAGCTCCCGAGGACCCTGCTGGATAGGAGCCGAGTATCGTTCAGGGACATGGCCCTGCTACTTGGAGGTACTCTGTGTCCCCGTGGGGACCGCGCACAGCAACACTCCAGCATTGCTGGGTGTGCTAGTGCACCGGGGACCGCGGCGCTGACCGGGTTAAATGTGCCATTACACACTGCAGCGTCGCTGAGTGTGTTTGTGTATGGGGACTACCGCGCTGCCGCCGCTGCCATGGTTAACACTGCGGCGCGGCTGGGACTTGTAGTGCGCCGGGGACTTCCGCGCCGGCCGCGCTTATACGGCGGCCGCGCTTATTACTCGAGTCCCCGGCTTTTGCGGCCTAGTCTCTTTTCCTCCCACCCCCAGCCCTGACAGGCAGGGGAAGGGCGGGACGCTGTACAGGACGAGCAGCAATGAGGGCTGGAGCATGCTTTGCATACTCCACCCCCCTCACTGTGCACAGTGCAGGCACCAGCTCCCGCACTTTCTGGGTCACGCCCACGGCTCCCTCCTCTCCTCAGGACGCCGGCAGCCATTCCTGTCAGCTCCTCGGACGCAGGAGAGGGGGACAAAGTCTGGGAGACCCAGGCAGGGATTCTGGTGGCCTCACAACCGCTTTAAGCGGGTGGTAAGCAGCACCTGTGGTGCTAGCCCCATTGTGCAGAAGTGTAATTATAAATTATGTTTATGGTATATACTTTACACTGTATGGTGCACAGTTGATTTCTGGCTATATACCCTATTGTGTTGCTCAGGGAAGACAATAGCATGGCGCCCACAAAAGGCAGGGGTGCCAAAACACAGGCTTACTATGCTGCCTGCGCCGCATGTACGACGCCGCTACCGGCAGGTTCCACTGACCCTCATTGTGTGCACTGCTCGGCCCCTGCAGCACTTACTCAGCCGGAGCCTCTGCTAAGGGGGGCCCAGGGGGAACCACCTGCTGACACTGTCCAGGTGACGGGGACGGAGTTTGCAGTCTTTACGGATAAACTCTCTGAGACTATGGCTAAGATACTAGAAGCTTTGCAATCCAGACCGGTATCTCAGCACAGGGACACTGTTGAATCATTGTTCCCTGGCCCCCCTCAGTTGGACCAACAATGTCCCCCCGGGGTGTCTCATAGATCCCAGGCTGAGGGCTCTGACACAGACCCCAGCCCCAGACCGACTAAGCGAGCTCGCTGGGAAATTCCCTCGACATCATCATATTGTTCAGGGTCTCAGCGGGGGGAATCTTTGGTTGATGAAGCGGAGACAGCTGATCAGGATTCTGATCCTGAGGCCGCTCTCAATCTTGATACTCCTGACGGGGACGCAGTAGTGAACGATCTTATTGCGTCCATCAATCAAATGTTGGATATTTCTCCCTCAGCTCCTCCGGTGGAGGAGTCAGCTTCTCAGCAGGAGAAATTCCGTTTCAGGTTTCCCAAGCGTACACCGAGTATGTTTCTGGACCACTCTGATTTCAGAGAGGCAGTCCAGAATCACCATGATTGTCCAGATAAGCGCTTTTCTAAGCGCCTTAAGGATACACGTTATCCCTTTCCCCCTGACGTGGTCAAAGGTTGGACTCAGTGTCCCAAGGTGGATCCTCCAATCTCCAGACTGGCGGCTAGATCCATACTTGCAGTGGAAGATGGGGCTTCACTCAAAGATGCCACTGACAGGCAGATGGAGCTCTGGTTGATATCCATCTATGAAGCTATCGGCGCTTCTTTTGCCCCAGCATTCGCAGCCGTATGGGCGCTACAAGCTATCTCAGCAGGTCAAGTGCAAATTGACGCAGCCACACGCACGTCCGCGCCGCAGGTGGCGTCCATAACCTCTCAGACGTCGGCATTTGCGTCTTACGCTATTAATGCTGTCCTGGACTCTGCGAGCCGTACGGCGGTTGCATCCGCCAATTCGGTGGTACTCCGCAGGGCCTTGTGGCTACGGGAATGGAAGGCAGATTCTGCTTCCAAAAAGCGCTTAACCAGTTTGCCAATTTCTGGCGACCGATTGTTTGGCGAGCGTTTGGATGAAATCATCAAACAATCCAAGGGAAAGGCTACATCCTTACCCCAGCCCAAACCGAACATACCCCAACAGAGGAGGGGGCAGTCGAGGTTTCGGTCCTTTCGGGGCGCGGGCAGGTCCCAATTCTCCTCGTCCAAAAGGCATCAGAAAGATCAAAGGAACTCTGATTCATGGCGGTCTAAGTCACGTCCTAAAAAGACCACCGGAGGTGCCGCTACCAAAGCGGCTTCCTCATGACTTTCGGCCTCCTCAATCCGCATCCTCGGTCGGTGGCAGGCTCTCCCGCTTTTGCGACACCTGGCTGCCACGGGTAAAAGACCGTTGGGTGAGAGACATTCTGTCTCACGGTTACAAGATAGAGTTCACCTCTCGTCCCTCGACTCGATTCTTCAGGTCATCCCCGCCTCCCGAGCGAGGCGAGGCTCTTCTGCAGGTGCTGGGCACTCTGAAGGCAGAAGGAGTGGTGGTCCCTGTTCCTCTTCAGCAACAGGGTCACGGTTTTTACTCCAACCTGTTTGTGGTCCCAAAGAAGGACGGGTCTTTCCGTCCTGTCCTGGACCTGAAACTGCTCAACAAACACGTAAAGACCAGGCGGTTCCGTATGGAATCCCTCCGCTCCATCATCGCCTCAATGTCCCAAGGAGATTTCCTTGCATCGATCGATATCAAAGATGCTTATCTCCACGTACCGATTGCTCCAGAGCACCAGCGCTTCTTGCGCTTCGCCATAGGAGACGAACACCTGCAGTTCGTGGCACTGCCGTTCGGCCTGGCAACAGCCCCACGGGTTTTCACCAAGGTTATGGCTACTGTAGTAGCGGTCCTCCACTCTCAGGGTCACTCGGTGATCCCTTACTTGGACGATCTCCTGATCAAGGCACCCTCTCAAGAGGCATGCCAACACAGCCTCGACGCTACTCTGGAGACTCTCCAGAGTTTCGGGTGGATCATCAATTTTCCAAAGTCAAATCTGACACCGGCCCAATCGCTGACATATCTTGGCATGGAGTTTCATACCCTCTCAGCGATAGTGAAGCTTCCGCTGATCAAGCAGCGGTCACTACAGACAGGGGTACAATCTCTCCTTCAAGGCCAGTCACACCCCTTGAGGCGCCTCATGCACTTCCTGGGGAAGATGGTGGCAGCAATGGAGGCAGTCCCTTTCGCGCAGTTTCACCTGCGTCCTCTTCAATGGGACATCCTACGCAAATGGGACAGGAAGCCGACGTCCCTCGACAGGAACGTCTCCCTCTCTCAGGCGACCAAAGCTTCCCTTCGGTGGTGGCTTCTTCCCACTTCATTATCGAAGGGGAAATCCTTCCTACCCCCATCCTGGGAGGTGGTCACGACGGACGCGAGTCTGTCAGGGTGGGGAGCGGTTTTTCTCCACCACAGGGCTCAGGGTACGTGGACCCAGCAAGAGTCCTCACTTCAGATCAATGTTCTGGAAATACGGGCAGTGTATCTTGCCCTGAAAGCGTTCCAGCAGTGGCTGGAAGGCAAGCAGATCCGAATTCAGTCGGACAATTCCACAGCGGTGGCATACATCAACCACCAAGGCGGCACACGCAGTCGGCAAGCCTTCCAGGAAGTCCGGCGGATTTTGATGTGGGTGGAAGCCACGGCCTCCACCATCTCTGCAGTTCACATCCCAGGCGTGGAAAACTGGGAAGCAGATTATCTCAGTCGCCAGGGCATGGACGCAGGGGAATGGTCCCTTCACCCGGACGTGTTTCAGGAGATCTGTTGCCGCTGGGGGGTGCCGGACGTCGACCTCATGGCGTCCCGGCACAACAACAAGGTACCGACGTTCATGGCACGGTCTCAAGATCCCAGAGCTATGGCGGCAGACGCCTTAGTTCAGGATTGGTCGCAGTTTCAGCTCCCTTATGTGTTTCCTCCGCTGGCACTGTTGCCCAGAGTGTTACGCAAGATCAGGGCCGACTGCCGCCGCGTCATCCTCGTCGCTCCAGACTGGCCGAGGAGGTCGTGGTACCCGGATCTGTGGCATCTCACGGTCGGCCAACCGTGGGCACTACCAGACCGACCAGACTTGCTGTCTCAAGGGCTGTTTTTCCATCTGAATTCTGCGGCCCTCAACCTGACTGTGTGGCCATTGAGTCCTGGATCCTAGCGTCTTCAGGATTATCTCAAGAGGTCATTGCCACTATGAGACAGGCTAGGAAACCAACGTCCGCCAAGATCTACCACAGGACGTGGAAAATATTCCTGTCATGGTGCTCTGCTCAGGGTTTTTCTCCCTGGCCTTTTGCCTTGCCCACTTTTCTGTCCTTCCTTCAATCTGGACTGGAAAAGGGTTTGTCGCTCGGCTCCCTTAAGGGACAAGTCTCAGCGCTCTCTGTGTTTTTCCAGAAGCGCCTAGCCAGACTTCCACAGGTACGCACGTTCCTGCAGGGGGTTTGTCACATCGTTCCTCCTTACAAGCGGCCGTTAGAACCCTGGGATCTGAACAGGGTGCTGATGGTTCTTCAGAAACCACCATTCGAGCCAATGAGGGATATTTCTCTCTCACGCCTTTCGCAGAAAGTGGTTTTCCTAGTAGCAGTCACTTCTCTTCGGAGAGTGTCTGAGCTAGCAGCGTTGTCGTGCAAAGCCCCTTTCCTGGTATTTCACCAGGACAAGGTGGTTCTGCGTCCGGTTCCGGAATTTCTCCCTAAGGTGGTATCCCCCTTTCCTCTCAATCAGGATATCTCCTTACCCTCTTTTTGTCCTCATCCAGTTCACCAATGTGAAAAGGATTTGCACTTGTTAGATCTGGTGAGAGCACTCAGACTCTACATTTCTCGTACAGCGCCCCTGCGCCGCTCGGATGCACTCTTTGTCCTTGTCGCTGGCCAGCGTAAAGGGTCACAGGCTTCCAAATCAACCCTGGCTCGGTGGATCAAGGAGCCAATTCTCGAAGCTTACCGTTCTGCTGGGCTTCCGGTTCCCTCAGGGCTGAAGGCCCATTCTACCAGAGCCGTGGGTGCGTCCTGGGCTTTGAGGCACCAGGCTACGGCTCAGCAGGTGTGTCAGGCGGCTACCTGGTTGAGCCTGCACACTTTCACGAAGCACTATCAGGTGCATACCTATGCTTCGGCGGATGCCAGCCTAGGTAGACGAGTCCTTCAGGCGGCGGTTGCCCACCTGTAGGAAGGGGCCGTTTTACGGCTCTATTACGAGGTATTATTTTACCCACCCAGGGACTGCTTTTGGACGTCCCAATTGTCTGGGTCTCCCAGTGGAGCGACAAAGAAGAAGGGAATTTTGTTTACTTACCGTAAATTCCTTTTCTTCTAGCTCCAATTGGGAGACCCAGCACCCGCCCCTGTTTTTTTGTGTACACATGTTGTTCATGTTGAATGGTTTCAGTTATCCGATATTCCTTCGGATTGAATTTACTTTAAACCAGTTTATAATTTTTTTTCCTCCTTCTTGCTTTTGCACCAAAACTGAGGAGCCCGTGGGAGCACGGGGGGTGTATAGGCAGAAGGGGAGGGGCTTTACACTTTTAGTGTAATACTTTGTGCGGCCTCCGGAGGCATAGCCTATACACCCAATTGTCTGGGTCTCCCAATTGGAGCTAGAAGAAAAGGAATTTACGGTAAGTAAACAATTCCCTTCTTTCTGAGCTCCTCTCATAGTTGTCTGACATCAAATCCGAATTTGCAGGGAACAAAAAAGCCTGTAAAAGATAAATAGTGCAATATTTTTAATGAAAGCCAATTGCAAAAATTAATTTCTTTATCGTTCCTTTGGGAGACCCAGACCATGGGTGTTTAGCTTCTGCCTCCGGAGGACACACAAAGTACTACACTTAAAAGTGTAGCTCCTCCCTCTGAGCTTATACACCCCCTGGTAGCCAGTCCTAGCCAGTTTATCGCTTTGTGTTCAGGAGGTCGTATATCCACACATGCATTCTCATCTGATTTTGTTTGACTTTTGGAAAGAGTTTGAAGAAAAGCGGGTCCATGTCTGGACTCCCGGCATGTCCCTTCTCACCCCACTGTGTCGGCGGTGTTGTTAAGGTTGATTTACAAGGCTGAAGCCTTACATGCCGTGCTCCTTCACCATCCCTTCTGGGCTCTGGCTTGAAGTGGGAGCCAGCACGGTCTCCATGCCTGGCAGGAGTCCGGTCTCCATCCACAGCCCCTTGAGGATTCTGTTGGACCGGAGCACTCATCCCCAGGGACATGGCCCTGCGTCTCAGCAGCTAAGTACCTGAGACGTTTATGTTGGGGGTCCCGGTTCTTTATTGTAAGGGGAGAGTATGCTGTATGTGATTGTTTTAACTTTTCCGGCGGGTTCTCTAGCTTTTGCCTGAGAACCGCGCCGATGGTGCCTGCTTGTCGGCCTCGCCGCTTAAATTTAGGCCCCGGCTTCGCCGGAGGCCTAGTTTCATTTTCCTGCCCTCGCATGTCACTCATGCAGAGGGACAGGTTCGGCTCCTCCCGGCGGCCGTTCTACACAGGGGAGGGACACTCTCCACTGCTGGGGCGTCCCTCCTTCCCGGCAGGTCTCTATAGCCCTACAGTTCCCGCTCTTTTATAGAAACGCCCTCTTCTCAGGCAGAGTTCACTCTGCTCTGGGACATCCTGCATTCTGCATCTCTGCTGAGGTGCTGCGACTGGGGGACCGGGCTTCGGGATCTGGAGGGCACACAACACCGCGCTCAGTGGTCTGGTAAGCCACAGCCGGTCTCCGGTTGTGGACCTCTGTATATTCTCCCTGGGGTTCATTCTCTGCAAAGCCCCCACTCTAGCAGCATGTCTCACACAAGGAGCAAGGCTCCAAAGCTTTATTCTGCATGCACTGCATGTAAGCTCCTGCTGCCTGAGCTGAGCACCTATCCACATTGTGATGTCTGCTCTAACTTGGCGGTGCCACAGCCTGGAGTCTCACCCCCAGTGGTCTCTCAGGCTGCTGCTGCACCTGTGGCTGAACCCCCGGCCTGGGTAGAGTCCTTTTCTAGGTCCATATCCCAGTCATTTGCTGAGTCCATGGGGCTTTTGTCCAGGACTTTGATGAATATGCATCAGCCCGCCCTCACAGGGTGCCTCTAATACTCTAGACAGAGGACTCCTATCCTATGACCTCTGTCCATCGGAGCTCACGGAGGATTCATCATCTGATCCCAGACCCCGTCCTTCTAAGAGAAGGCGCAGGGTTTCCTCCCCCTCCTCATCCCACGGCTCTGTCTCAAGAGCTAATGAGAAAGCGGCGGAGACACCATCACGTGTTTCTCAACGCTGCCAGGAAACTAGCCAGGTCTTTCACCGGGAAGGAACAACCACGGGAAGGGCAGTCTCCAGTCAAGGAGACCACCTATACCAAACATGGTATCCATCCACAGACAGCCGTTTCGGGGTATTTGCCCCTCATCAGTGTGGAGTAGAAATCTTGCTAGTGGGGGCAATGCCTAGTAAAAGACTACTTAAGCAAGCATTGTTGACCTTAGGGAGATCAACATATCCACTGCGGTAAAAGACTAAGCCGCTTTCTCATTTGCATACTTCCCAGGGGGCTTTGCTCTAGAATCACTGCGTTGAGAAACGTGTGATGGTGTCTCCGCAGTGGATATGTTGATCTCCCTAAGGTCAACAATGCTTGCTTAAGCTGTCTCAAGAGCTGACTCTCAAGATGAGGAGGATGCCCTCACTGCGGGCTCCGAGGCTATGTATCCCATCTCAATCCGCCAGTGTCAGAGGAGAAACTCTTTGGCAGAAAAACATCCGTTTACCTTGCCTAAGAGAGTGAAGAGTGTGTTCTTTAACCACTCCAGTTTTCAGACCGCTGTGACCAAACCCAGGGCCTGCCCTGACAAACGCTTTCCAAAGCGTGGTGCTGATGACCGGTTTCCATTTCCACCTGAGGTGGTCAAGGAGTGGTCTCACTCCCCAAAGGTAGACCCTTCGGTGTCTAGGCTCTCAGCCCGGACCGTTGTCGGTGGCTGACGGCACCTCACTTAAGGATTCCACTGACCGTCAGATTGACCTTCTGGCCAAATCTGTATATGAAGCTGCGGGGGCCGCGTTTTCCCCGACTTTTGCAGCAGTGTGGGCTCTCAAAGCCATCTCTGCTTCTCTAGAGGAGATGCATTCCCTCACCAGGGAATCTATGCCCAAGATGGTTACCTTAACTGCTCAGGCTTCAGCTTTTCTTTATTGTTCCTATGGGAGACCCAGACAATGGGTGTTTAGCTTCTGCCTCCGGAGGACACACAAAGTACTACACTTAAAAGTGTAGCTCCTCCCTCTGAGCTTATACACCCCCTGGTGAGCAGACCCAGCCAGTTTATCGCTTTGTGTTCAGGAGGCATACATCCACACATGCATTCTCATCTGATTTTTGATTTTTGGAAAGAGTTTGAAGAAAAGCAGGTCCAAGTATGGACCCCCGGCATGTCCCTTCTCACCCCACTGTGTCGGCGGTGTTGTTAAGGTTGATTCCAAGGCTGGAGCCTTACATGCCGCGCTCCTTCACCATCCCTCCCGGGCTCTGGCTTGGAGTGGGAGCCAGCACGGTTCTCCATGCTTGGCAGGAGACTGGTCTCCATCCGCTGCCCTTCAGGATCCTGCTGGACCGGAGCACTCATCCCCAGGGACTTGGAACCCTGCGTCTCAGCAAGCTAAGTACCTGAGGCGTTTATATATTGGGGGTCCCTGTACTTTATTGTTGAGGGAGAGTGTGCTGATTGTGTTTTATGACATTTCCGGCGGGTTCTCTGGCTGTCGCCTGAGAACCGCGCTGATGGTGCCTGCGCGCCGGCCGCACCGCTCAAATTTAGGCCCCGGCTTCGCCGGAGGCCTAGTTTCGGTTTCTCTGCCCTTGCATGTCACTCATGCAGAGGGACAGGCTCTGCTCCGCCCGGCGGCCGTTCTGCACAGGGGAGGGACACTCCTCACTGCAGTGTATGTCCCCTCCCCTGTAGGTCTCTATGGCCCTCCAGATCCCGCTGCCAAGCAAGTCCCGCCCCCTCTCTTCGCTCCGGCGGCCATTTTCTCAGCGTTCCCCCTGCGATCAGTCATTGCAGCGCTGGTCTGCAGCATCCCTGCTGAGGTGCTGTGCTTGGGGGGTCCGGGCTTCGGGATCTGGAGGGCACACAACACCGCTCCAGCGGTCTGGTTAGCCACAACCTCTGGTTGTGGACCTCTGTATATACTCTCTGGGGGTCATTCTCTGGCAGAGCCCCCACTCTAGCAGCATGTCTCACACAAGGAGCAAGGCTCCAAAGCTATATTCAGTATGCACTGCATGTAAGCTCCTGCTGCCTGAACCGAGCACCTTCCCACATTGTGATGCCTGCTCTAACCTGACGGTGCCTCAGCCTGGAATCGCCCCCCCAGTGGTCTCTCAGGCTGCTCCTGCTCCTGTGGCTGAACCCCCGGCTTGGGTAGAGTCCTTTTCTAGGTCTATCTCCCAGTCTTTTGCCGACTCCATGGGACTTCTGTCCAGGACTTTGCTGAATATGCATCAGCCCCCTTCACAGGGAGCCTCTGCTGCTAGGGGTCCCTCAGGACCGGAGCTCACAGAGGATTCATCATCAGGTCCCAGACCCCGTCCTCCTAAGAGGAGACGCAGGGCTCCCTTTCCTTCCTCGTCCCGCGGCTCTGATTCAGGAGCTGACTCGCAGGACGAGGAGGATGCCTTTACAGGGGGCTCGGAGGCTAACTCCATGTACCCCATTGATCTGTCCGAAAGTGACTCAGATGTTAGTGATTTGATTGCGTCCATTAATTCTGTACTGGACCTCAATCCGCCAGTATCAGAGGAGAAACCCTCTCTGGCAGAAAAGCACCAGTTTACCTTGCCTAAGAGGACAAAGAGTGTGTTCTTTAACCACTCCAGTTTTCAGGCCGCTGTGTCCAAGCCTAGGGCCTGTCCTGACAAACGCTTCCCGAAGCGTGGTTCTGATGACCGGTTTCCCTTTCCACCTGAGGTGGTCAAGGAGTGGGCTCATTCCCCAAAGGTAGACCCTCCGGTGTCTAGGCTCTCAGCCCGGTCCGTTGTATCGGTGGCTGATGGCACCTCTCTTAAGGATTCCACTGACCGTCAGATTGACCTTCTGGCCAAATCTGTATATGAAGCGGCAGGGCCTCGTTCTCCCCGACTTTTGCAGCAGTGTGGGCTCTCAAAGCCATCTCTGCTTCTCTAGAGGAGATGCATTCCCTCACCAGGGAATCTATGCCTGAGATGGTTGCCTTAACTTCCCAGGCTTCAGCCTTTTCATCCTATGCCATGTCTGCCATGCTGGAGGCTTCTCACCGCACTGCGGTGGCTTCGGCTAATTCCCTCGCTATCTGCAGGATCTTGTGGCTTCGAGATTGGAAGGCAGATGCCTCTTCAAAGAAGTACCTTGCTTTACTCCCTTTTGCTGGGTCCCGGCTGTTCGGTGAACAGCTGGATGAGATTATTAAGGAAGCTACTGGCGGGAAGAGTACTTCCTTGCCACAAATCAAAACCAGGAAACCTGTCCAGGGTAGGAATCAGTCGAGGTTTCGTTCCTTTCGTTCCTCCAACTGGTCGTCCTCTAAGCCCTCGGCCTCGTCCGCTAACTCAGCCAAGGACCAAAAGTCCAACTGGCGCACAAAAGCGCGTCCACAGAAGACCGCAGGAGCTGCTGCCCCTAAGGCAGCCTCCTCTTGACTATCTGGTCGCGCCAGCAACGTCATTAGTCGGTAGCAGGCTCTCCCACTTTGGCGACGCGTGGTTTCAACACGTCTCCGATCAGTGGGTGAGAGATATCATCTCCCACGGCTACAGGATAGAATTCTCTTCCAGCCCGCCAGACAGATTTTTTGTCAACTCCCCCCTGCTCCAAGGCCGCCGCCTTCTCTCAGGCCGTGGCATCCTTGCAGGCCAACGGAGTAATTGTACCGGTTCCCACCCGGGAACGGTTCAGAGGTTTCTACTCAAATCTCTTCCTAGTCCCCAAAAAGGATGGTTCCTTCCGGCCCATCCTGGATCTCAAGCTTCTCAACAAGCATGTTCAGGTGCGGCACTTTCGCATGGAATCTCTGCGATCAGTCATTGCCTCAATGACCCAAGGGGATTTCCTGGCGTCCATCGACATCAGAGATGCCTATCTGCATGTGCCAATTGCAGTTTCACACCAGCGTTGGCTACGTTTTGCAATCGGAGAGGAACATTTCCAATTTGTGGCTCTCCCCTTCAGGTTAGCCACGGCCCCTCGGGTCTTCACCAAGGTCATGGCATCAGTGGTTGCGGTTCTGCACCTCCAGGGGTTGGCAGTGATTCCTTACCTGGACGACCTTCTAGTCAAGGCTTCATCCAGTGCAGACTGTCAGCGGAGTGTCTCGCTCACTCTCGCCACTCTAGCCCAATTCGGGTGGCTTGTCAATCTGCCCAAATCCACTCTGACTCCGACCCAGAGGCTCACGTACCTAGGGATGCAGTTCGAGACTCTGCCGGCACTTGTGAAGTTGCCCTTAATCAAACAGCTGTCACTCCGGTTGGCGGTGCGCTCTCTACTGAGGCCCCGCCGTTATACCCTCAGGCGTCTGATGCAGGTGCTGGGTCTGATGGTGGCGTCAATGGAGGCTGTTCCCTTTGCCCAGTTCCATCTGCGTCCCCTGCAGCTGGACATTGTCCGCTGTTGGGACAAGCGGACTTCCTCCTTGCACAGGTTAGTGGCTCTGTCGCCACAGACTAGGAGCTCTCTTCAGTGGTGGCTTCGGCCCCTTTCTCTGTCTCAGGGGCGCTCCTTCCTGGCCCCGTCCTGGGTGATCCTCACCACGGATGCCAGTCTATCCGGCTGGGGAGCGGTATGTCTCCACCACCGAGCGCAGGGCACTTGGACTCCGTCCGAGTCAGCCCTTTCAATCAATGTGCTGGAAACCAGAGCCGTGCTTCTGGCTCTCCTAGCTTTTCACCACCTATTGGCGGGCAGGCACATTCGAGTCCAGTCAGACAACGCGACAGCGGTTGCCTACATCAATCACCAAGGCGGGACACGCAGCCGCCTGGCAATATTGGAGGTACAACGCATCCTTCAGTGGACGGAGGACTCCAAGTCCACCATATCCGCAGTCCACATCCCAGGCGTGGAAGACTGGGAGGCAGATTATCTCAGCCGTCAAACCGTGGACAGTGGCGAGTGGTCCCTGCATCCGGCAGTGTTTCAGTCAATCTGCCGCAAGTGGGGCACTCCGGACGTGGACCTAATGGCATCCCGTCACAACAACAAGATTCCGGTTTACGTGGCTCGCTCCCACGATCCTCAGGCATTCGCCGCGGACGCTCTGGTTCAAGACTGGTCCCAGTTTCGTCTGTCTTACATGTTTCCCCCTCTAGCTCTCTTGCCCAGAGTTCTGCGCAAGATCAGATTGGAGAGCCGTCGAGTCATCCTCATTGCTCCGGACTGGCCCAGGCGAGCTTGGTACCCAGACCTACTCAATCTGTCCGTAGAGGTGCCGTGGCATCTTCCGGACCGTCCAGACCTTCTCTCACAAGGTCCGTTTTTCCGCCAGAATTCTGCGGCTCTCAGATTGACGGCGTGGCTCTTGAGTCCTGGATCCTGACGACTTATGGTATTCCCCCCTGAGGTCATCTCCACTATGACTCGGGCCCGTAAGTCTTCCTCTGCCAAGATCTATCACAGGACTTGGAAAATTTTCCTGTCCTGGTGTCGCTCTTCAGGCCATCCTCCTTGGCCTTTTTCCTTGCCGACCCTTCTGTCCTTTCTACAGTCCGGTCTGCAGCTGGGACTGTCCCTCAACTCTCTCAAGGGACAAGTCTCGGCTCTGTCAGTTCTGTTCCAGCGGCGTATCGCCCGGCTGGCTCAGGTCCGCACCTTCTTGCAGGGCGCGTCTCACATCATTCCGCCTTACCGGCGGCCCTTGGATCCCTGGGACCTCAATTTGGTTCTCACGGTTTTGCAGAAACCCCCCTTTGAGCCTCTTAGGGAGGTTTCTTTGTTTCGTCTTTCACAGAAAGTGGTCTTTCTAGTGGCCATAACTTCCCTCAGGAGAGTCTCTGATTTGGCTGCGCTCTCTTCGGAGTCACCTTTTTTGGTTTTTCATCAAGACAAGGTGGTTCTCCGTCCGACTCCGGACTTTCTTTCTAAGGTGGTGGTCTCTCCTTTCCACCTTAACCAGGACATTACCCTACCTTCCTTTTGTCCGGCTCCTGTTCATCGCTTTGAGAAAGCGCTGCATACTCTGGATCTGGTGCGTGCTCTCTGGATCTATGTGTCTCGCACCGCTGCTCTTAGGCGGTGCACCTCTCTTTTTGTGCTAACCACAGGTCGGCGCAAGGGTCTCTCTGCTTCTAAGCCGACCTTAGCCCGTTGGATTAGGTCGACCATTTCGGATGCCTACCAGTGTTCTCAGGTGCCTCCCCCGCCGGGGATCAAAGCACACTCGACCAGAGCTGTCGGTGCCT
>NC_134362.1:191142470-191199970 GCF_048569485.1 Anomaloglossus baeobatrachus | reverse complement strand
ACGGGCTCCTCAGTTTTTATGCTTTGTGCGAAGGAGGCATACATCCACGCATAGCTCCACATCTTAGTCAGCAGCAGCTGCTGACTAGGTCGGATGGAAGAAAAGAGGGCCCATAACAGGGCCCCCAGCATGCTCCCTTCTCACCCCACTCTGGTCGGCGGTGTTGTTAAGGTTGAGGTACCCATTGCGGGTACATAGGCAGGAGCCACATGCTGTTTTCCTTCCCCATCCCTTAAGGGCTCTGGGTGAAGTGGGATCCTAATCTGTCTCCAGGCACGGGGACCGTGCTCCCTCCGCAGCCTTTGGGGAATCTGCTGGACAGGAGCCGGGTATCGTCAGGGACAAGGTCCTGCTACTGTGAGGTACTCTGTGTCCCCTTGGGGGACCGCGCATGGAGCGCTTGTGCCATACACACTGCAGCACTGCTGGGTGTGTTAGTGCGCCGGGGACTACCGCGCCGACCGCGCTTATTTGCCGGCCGCGCTTATAACTTTAGTCCCCGGCTTTTGCGGCCTAGTATCGCATATTCCCGCCCCCAGGCCTGCCAGTCAGGGGAAGGGCGGGACGCTGCACAGGACGTCAGCGCTGAGGGCTGGAGCATACTTTGTATCCTCCTCCCCCCTCACTCAGCACAGTGGGGCATCAGATTCCCGCACTTTCTAGGGCACGCCCACGGCCCCCTCCTCCCCACAGAACGCCGGCAGCCATTCCTGTCAGCACTTCTGACGAAGGAGAGGACAGACAACACGGCTCTGGGAGGCCCAGGCAGGGAATCTGGTGATCACACAACCGCTTTGAGCGGTCGGTAAGCAGCACCTGAGGTGCTGGCCCCACTCAGTGCCGAAGTGTACATATATATATATGCTTATATGCTATACATTTACACTGTACGGTCGCACTGTTGATTTTTGGCTATATACCCTCCTGGATTGTACTCAGAGGAGACAACAGCATGTCGTCCGCAAAAAGCAAGGGTGCCAAGGCACAGGCTTACTTTGCAACCTGTACCTCATGTGCGGCTATACTACCGGCAGGTTCCACCGACCCTCATTGTGTGCAATGCTCGGCCCCTGTGGCACTTACTCAGCCGGAGCCTCTGCTACTGGTGGCCCAGGTGGAACCACCTGCTACCACTGTCCAGGTGACAGGGACGGAGTTTGCAGTATTTGCTGACAAACTGTCTGAGACTATGGATAAATGGTCTGCTAAGATACTAGAAGCCTTACAGTCCAGACCGGTGACTCAGGCCCCGGGCACTGTTGAATCATTGACCCCAGGCCCCCCTCAGTTGGAGCAGCAAAGTGCTCCTGAGGTGACCCATAGGTCCCAGGGGGAGGTCTCTGACACGGACCGCAGTCCCAGGCCGCCTAAGCGGGCTCGCTGGGAAATTCCCTCGACTTCATCACACTGTTCAGGGTCTCAGCAGGAGGACTCTCTGGATGATGAAGCGGAGGTAGCAGATCAGGATTCTGATCCTGAGGCCGCTCTCAACCTAGATACACCTGAAGGTGACGCCATAGTGAATGACCTTATAGCGACCATCAATCAGGTGTTGGATATTTCTCCCCCAGCTCCTCCAATTGAGGAGTCAGCTTCTCAGCAGGAGAAATTCCGTTTCAGGTTTCCCAAGCGTACAATGAGTACGTTTCTGGATCACTCTGACTTCAGAGAGGCAGTCCAGAAACACCGAGCTTGTCCAGATAAGCGTTTTTCCAAGCGCCTTAAGGATACACGTTATCCCTTCCCCCCCTGACGTTGTCAAGGGCTGGGCTCAGTGTCCCAAGGTGGATCCTCCAGTCTCCAGACTGGCGGCTAGATCCATAGTTGCAGTGGAAGATGGGGCTTCACTCAAGGATGCCACTGACAGACAGATGGAGCTCTGGTTGAAATCCATCTATGAAGCTATCGGCGCGTCTTTTGCTCCAGCATTCGCAGCCGTATGGGCACTCCAAGCTATCTCAGCTTGTCATGCGCAGATTAATGCAGTCACACGTACGGCTGCTCCGCAAGTGGTGTCCTTAACCTCTCAGGCGTCGGCGTTTGCGTCCTACGCCATTAATGCTGTCCTGGACTCTGCGAGCCGTACGGCGGTAGCATCCGCCAATTCGGTGGCAGTCCGCAGGGCCATGTGGCTACGTGAATGGAAGGCAGACTCTGCTTCCAAAAAGTTCTTAACCGGTTTGCCATTTTCTGGCGACCGCCTGTTTGGTGAGCGATTGGATGAAATCATTAAACAATCCAAGGGAAAGGACTCATCCTTACCCCAGTCCAAACCAAACAGACCTCAACAACGGAAGGTACAATCGAGGTTTCGGTCCTTTCGGTCCGCGGGCAGGTCTCAATTCTCCTCGTCCAAAAGGCCTCAGAAGGATCAGAGGAACTCCGATTCATGGCGGACTAAGTCACGTCCTAAAAAGACCGCCGGAGGAACCGCTCCCAAAGCGGCCTCCTCATGACTTTCGGCCTCCTCACACCGCATCCTCGGTCGGTGGCAGGCTTTCCCGCTTTTGCGACGCCTGGCTGCCACAGGTAAAAGACCGTTGGGTGAGAGACATTCTGTCTCACGGTTACAGGATAGAGTTCAGCTCTCGTCCTCCGACTCGATTCTTCAGAACATCTCCGCCCCCCGAGCGAGCCGATGCTCTTCTTCAGGCGGTGTGCACTCTGAAGGCAGAAGGAGTGGTGATCCCTGTTCCTTTTCAGCAACAGGGTCACGGTTTTTACTCAAACTTGTTCGTGGTGCCGAAAAAGGACGGATCCTTCCGTCCTGTTCTGGACCTAAAACTGCTCAACAAACACGTAAAAACCAGGCGGTTCCAGATGGAATCGCTCCGCTCCGTCATCGCCTCAATGTCCCAAGGAGATTTCCTAGCATCAATCGACATCAAAGATGCTTATCTCCACGTACCGATTGCACCAGAGCATCAGCGCTTCCTGCGTTTCGCCATAGGGGACGAACACCTTCAGTTCGTGGCACTGCCTTTCGGCCTGGCGACAGCCCCACGGGTCTTCACCAAGGTCATGGCAACAGTAGTAGCAGTTCTGCACTCTCAGGGACACTCGGTGATCCCTTACTTAGACGATCTGCTTGTCAAGGCACCCTCTCAAGTGGCATGCCAACACAGCCTGAACATTGCTCTGGAGACTCTCCAGAGTTTCGGGTGGATCATCAATTTTCCAAAGTCAAATCTGACACCGGCCCAATCACTGACATATCTTGGCATGGAGTTTCATACTCTCTCAGCGATAGTGAAGCTTCCGCTGGACAAACAGCGTTCACTACAGACAGGGGTGCAATCTCTCCTTCAAGGTCAGTCACACCCCTTGAGGCGCCTCATGCACTTCCTAGGGAAGATGGTGGCAGCAATGGAGGCAGTTCCTTTTGCGCAGTTTCATCTGCGTCCACTTCAATGGGACATTCTCCGCAAATGGGACAGGAAGTCGACGTCCCTCGACAGGAACGTCTCCCTTTCTCGGGCAGCCAAAGTTTCCCTTCAGTGGTGGCTTCTTCCCACTTCTCTGTCGAAGGGGAAATCCTTCCTGCCCCCATCCTGGGCTGTGGTCACGACGGACGCGAGTCTGTCAGGGTGGGGAGCGGTCTTTCTCCACCACAGGGCTCAGGGTACTTGGACTCAGCCAGAGTCCTCCCTTCAGATCAATGTTCTGGAGATAAGGGCAGTGCATCTTGCCCTAAAGGCGTTCCAGCCGTGGCTGGAAGGCAAGCAGATCCGAATTCAGTCGGACAACTCCACAGCGGTGGCATACATCAACCACCAAGGCGGAACACGCAGTCGGCAAGCCTTCCAGGAAGTCCGGCGGATTCTGCTATGGGTGGAAGCCACAGCCTCCACCATATCCGCAGTTCACATCCCGGGCGTAGAAAACTGGGAAGCAGACTTTCTCAGTCGCCAGGGCATGGACGCAGGGGAATGGTCCCTTCACCCGGACGTGTTTCAAGAGATCTGTTGCCGCTGGGGGATGCCGGACGTCGACCTAATGGCGTCCCGGCACAACAACAAAGTCCCGATATTCATGGCACGGTCTCAAGATCACAGAGCTCTGGCGGCAGACGCCTTAGTTCAGGATTGGTCGCAGTTTCAACTCCCTTACGTGTTTCCTCCTCTGGCACTGTTGCCCAGAGTGTTACGCAAGATCAGGTCCGACTGCCGCCGCGCCATCCTCGTCGCTCCAGACTGGCCGAGGAGGTCGTGGTACCCGGATCTGTGGCATCTCACGGTGGGCCAACCGTGGGCACTACCAGACCGACCAGACTTGCTGTCTCAAGGGCCGTTTTTCCATCTGAATTCTGCGGCCCTCAACCTGACTGTGTGGCCATTGAGTCCTGGATCTTAGCGTCTTCAGGATTATCTCAAGAGGTCATTGCCACTATGAGACAGGCTAGGAAACCAACGTCCGCCAAGATCTACCACAGGACGTGGAAAATATTCCTGTCGTGGTGCTCTGCTCAGGGTTTTTCTCCCTGGCCATTTGCCTTGCCCACTTTTCTGTCCTTTCTTCAATCCGGATTGGAAAAGGGTTTGTCGCTCGGCTCCCTTAAGGGACAAGTCTCTGCGCTCTCTGTGTTTTTTCAGAAGCGCCTGGCCAGACTTCCACAGGTACGCACGTTCCTGCAGGGGGTTTGTCACATCGTCCCTCCTTACAAGCGTCCGTTAGAACCCTGGGATCTGAACAGGGTGCTGATGGTTCTTCAGAAACCACCGTTCGAGCCAATGAGGGATATTTCTCTCGCACGCCTTTCGCAGAAAGTGGTTTTCCTAGTAGCAGTCACTTCACTTCGGAGAGTGTCTGAGCTAGCAGCGTTGTCATGCAAAGCCCCTTTCCTGGTGTTTCACCAGGACAAGGTGGTTCTGCGCCCAGTTCCGGAATTTCTCCCTAAGGTGGTATCCCCCTTTCATCTCAATCAGGATATCTCCTTACCCTCTTTTTGTCCTCATCCAGTTCACCAATGTGAAAAGGATTTGCACTTGTTAGATCTGGTGAGAGCACTCAGATTCTACATTTCTCGTACGGCGCCCCTGAGCCGCTCGGATGCACTCTTTGTCCTTGTCGCTGGCCAGCGTAAAGGGACACAAGCTTCCAAATCAACCCTGGCTCGGTGGATCAAGGAACCAATTCTCGAAGCTTATCGTTCCTCGGGGCTTCTGGTTCCCTCAGGGCTGAAGGCCCATTCTACCAGGTTCCGTGGGAGCGTCCTGGGCCTTGCGGCACCAGGCTACGGCTCAGCAGGTGTGTCAGGCAGCTACCTGGTCGAGCCTGCACACTTTCACGAAACACTATCAGGTGCATACCTATGCTTCGGCAGATGCCAGCCTAGGTAGGCGAGTCCTTCAGGCGGCGGTTGCCCACCTGTAGGACGGAGCCGTTACGGCTCTATTATGAGGTATTATTTACCCACCCAGGGACTGCTTTTGGACGTCCCAATTGTCTGGGTCTCCCAATGGAGCGACAAAGAAGGGAATTTTGTTTACTTACCGTAAATTCCTTTTCTTCTAGCTCCAATTGGGAGACCCAGCACCCGCCCCTGTTTTTTTGTGTACACATGTTGTTCATGTTGAATGGTTTCAGTTCTCCGATATTCCTTCGGATTGAATTTACTTTAAACCAGTTTATAATTTTTTCCTCCTTCTTGCTTTTGCACCAAAACTGAGGAGCCCGTGAGAGCACGGGGGGTGTATAGGCAGAAGGGGAGGGGCTTTACACTTTTAGTGTAATACTTTGTGTGGCCTCCGGAGGCATAGCTATACACCAAATTGTCTGGGTCTCCCAATTGGAGCTAGAAGAAAAGGAATTTACGGTAAGTAAACAAAATTCCCTTCTTTGGTTCATGGTCTTCGGTTCTCCGAACATCCTTCGGATTGAATTTACCCTAGACCAACTTATAAGTTTTCTCTTTCCTGCTTGTGCACCAAAACTGAGGAGCCCGTGGTCCACGGGAGGGTGTATAGGCAGAGGGGAGGGGTTACACTTTTTAAAGTGTAATACTTTGTGTGGCCTCCAGAGGCAGAAGCTATACACCCAATTGTCTGGGTCTCCCAATAGGAGCTAGAAGAAAAGGAATTTACGGAAAGTAAACAAAATTCCCCTTATTTAAGTTTAAAAAAATAAAATAAAAATAATTTGTCCTCAAAGGCTGGACGAACCCTTTAACCTCTTAACTTGCCCAGAGAAGGCAGATGAGTGAGATAATTGCCTGTTACATTGGCGGCAGGACTACGCAGAGTACCTGCACTATACTATTACTCTTGGATTGCGGTACACTGCCTGCACCATCAGGAGCATGAAAGTGGACAAACAGTTCGGCTGTAATGTCAGGGCAGGGTCACCTCTAATTTTAGTCTAGCAACCCTTTAGGTATGCTTTCTATGGTACAAAAGGTAATAGGGAAGGGAATACAGGTATGTTTACGGCTACAATGTTATGGTGCTTGTTGTTAGAGCTTCCCCGGCTATTCTGTACTGCTTAGTATAGTATGTAGTATACGTGCTAATTAACCTGCTTACATATCCGTAACAAAACCATCTGCAAAGAGAAATGTTTAATCTGGCAAAGAACGGATTGGCTTCATGTGTATTATGGCATAAACCTCAAATATCACCTAACAGGCTGCAGGACTGTGCGGTGTTATTTGATAGCCTATTACATGTAGAATGAAATCAGCTTGGGGATCAAGAATTAGTAACTGCAGTATAGAAATCAGTAATTAAAGGGAATCTGTCACCAGGCTTTTGCCACCTAATCTGAGAACAGCATACCGTAGGTGCAGAGATCATGATTCCAGCAGTGTCACTTACTGAGCTGCTTAGTGTAGTTTTGATAAAATCAGTTTAATTAGCAGGAGATTATCATTACAGTGCTTCTTGGTGTGCTGCAGGTAGTCCAGCATATCCATGAGCTCTGTATAACTGCTAGATCCCCCAGCACAAAAAACAGTGATTTTATCAAAATGACAGCAAACAGTTCAGTAAGTGACACATCGCTGGAATCGGGGTCTCTGTCTCTACATTGTGCTGTTCTCAGATGGGGGAGCAAAAACCTGGTGACAGATTACTTTTCATACCCCTATGAATGCGGGATATATAAAGATGTAACACTACCATACAGGACATCAAACAATCACAAGGGGGGGGTGGCTTAAAAAAAATGGAGAAAAAAAAAGTAATAAACTAATTAAACTCAATTTTTTATTTTTTTTTCAAGGAGTCTTCCATTATTGCCTAAAAGCAAAAAATTAAACAAGGTTTAACATTAACACCCCCCCCCCCCCCCAAAAAAAAAACAAAACAAAAAACAAAACCCAACATGGTATTAATTCCCCAGTGGTCCAGTTCCTCCGCTCCAGAGGTCCCCACCAATGATTGATGGCGCCATGTCAATCATTCTCGTTTGTTGCTGCCAATCACTGGCCTCTTTGGTGTTGGTTGTATTATGGCCAATGACCGCCGGGACTAGTAATTGTCTGCAGCGGTCACACCTTGCTGTTGGCCAACTCTCTCGAAACCCTTTAAGCACCCACGGTATATTTGTTTACTGTAACCTAAGATTATTTTTTTGTTTATTTTACTGCAGGGAAAACAGAAGATGACGATGATATCCGATTCATGTCGGAAGATGATCAGCGGCAGTGGGAGGAGGATCAGCGGGTGAGACATTAGTGGTGTCACCTACACATCGTAAATCCTAGTTATCGTCCTCGCGCATGTTACTGACAGTTCTCTCCCCCGGTCTCCAGCAAGCAGATCGAGACTGGTACATGATGGATGAAGGCTTCGATGAGTCTCACAATGCCCTGAGCTCCACTTCTGAAGAATACGTGCGCAAGAGGGAACAGCAGCTGCAGAAACAGACGCACAAGAGAGTGTCTGCCCAGAGAAGGCAGATCAATGAGGTAATTGCCTGTTACTCGCCGCTACCCACAGGAGGCGGGATATTTGTAGTCCGGACCTGTGTGCATCTGCTACGTCATGGTGTTGTGCTTTTTTCTGTGTGGCTATGTGCGCGGATATATCCGCAGGTACGGCCGTAGGTTTCCTGAAGCTGATCCTCGGAATCCGCAGCTATCCATAGCTGCGGGATTCCAGCGAAATAGCTGCGGTAAACCTGCGGACATTCGTGCGACTTACCTGCGGATGTCCCGGCCTCTATCTCCATAGTGGAGGGCCGGGATTTCCACAAGAATAATTGACATGCATATTCTGCAGCCGCACATTCCGCAGCATGGACACACAGCACTCCCCATTTCCCATAGGATAACATGGGGAGTGTCCCGTAGGCACACAGCCTAATAACTATTTCCACCTGCTTACATTTCCTACACCTCTTTCTCGCTTTCTGAAAACGCTCTACATTCTGTCATATGGCTCAGACTCTTCCACCACTAATACGTTGTTGATATTTCCAGGATAACGAGCGCTGGGAGACAAATCGCATGCTGACCAGTGGGGTGGTTCAGAGGCTGGAGGTGGACGATGACTTTGAGGAGGACAATGCTGCTAAAGTGCATCTGCTGGTTCATAACTTGGTTCCTCCATTTCTAGATGGGAGAATTGTGTTTACTAAGCAGGTAGGAATAAGAAAAAGTGTGTGTGTGTGTGTGTGTGTGTGTGTGTGTATGGATATGGAGATATATAGATATAGATAAATAATATATATATATATATATATATATATATATATATATATATATATATATATATATATATATATATATATATATATATATATATATATATATATATATATATATATATATACATATAATTTCTTTGTCGCTCCATTGGGAGACCCAGACAATTGGGTGTATAGCTTCTGCCTCTGGAGGCCACACAAAGTATTACACTTTTAAAAAAGTGTAACCCCTCCCCTCTGCCTATACACCCTCCCGTGGATCACGGGCTCCTCAGTTTTATGCTTTGTGTGGAAGGAGGCACACATCCACTCATGCATTCTCATACATAGTTATGACGGATGGAAGAAAAGAGGACCCCGATGGGGTCCCCGGCATGTTCCCTTCTCACCCCACTATGTCGGCGGTGTTGTTAAGGTTGAGGTACCCATTGCGGGTACAGAGGCTGGAGCCACATGCCGTCTCCTTCACCATCCCTTATGCGGCTCTGGGAGAAGTGGGATCATAAGCGGTCATCCACGTGCTGGGACCGTGCTCCATCCGCAGCCCCTGGTGTAACCTGCCGGTTGGAGCTTCTTCACCCCCAGGGACCGGGCCCTGCAACTGGAAGGTACTCTGTGTCCCCATGTGTGGACTGTGCAGGGAGGGAGGTCGCTCCTTCTCCCCGGAAGCCGCGGTAGTTCCGTCCGCAGTTTTTTTTCGGCGGACTTCCGCGCCGACCGTGCCTGCTTGTCGGGCACGGCCTTAAATTTAGTCCCCGGCTTCGCTTAGGCCTAGTCGAGCAAAATCCCGCCCCCGGGCCTGCCTGTCAGGGGTTAGGGCGGGATTACCGACGTGATGTCGGCTCTGAGGGCTGGAGCATCTTTGCATGTCTCCCCCCACCCTCATTGACCACTTGGGGACTCCAGATTCCCGCTCTTTGCTGGCGCCGCCCTCGGCTCCACACCCCCCCTGAGAGCTCCGGCAGCCATTTTTAGCATTCTGCCGGTGGATGCTACTCAGCGGCAAAGCTCTGCAGCTCTGGGGTACCCACGACAGGGAATCTGGAGGACACACTAGCGGTGTTGGTCCCCCTAGGGTGCCTATATAGATAGATAGATAGATAGATAGATTATATTATCTCTATCTCTATCATCTCTATTCGGAAAGGCTGTATACCCTTTTCCCATATACCCTCAGTGGTCACTCTCCTAGGAGACAACAGCATGTCGTCCACAAGGAGCAAAGCTACTAAGGCACAGACTTTTTCTTCATCGTTCCTATGGGAGACCCAGACCATGGGTGTATAGCTTCTGCCTCCGGAGGACACACAAAGTACTACACTAAAAAGTGTAGCTCCTCCCTCCGAGCATATACACCCCCTGGATAACCAAATATAGCCAGTTCAATGCTTTGTGTTCAGGAGGCACACATCCACACATGCATTCTCATCTGATTTTTTATTTTAAAGAGTTTGAAGAAAAGTGGGTCCAAGCCTGGACTCCCGGCATGTCCCTTCTCACCCCACTGTGTCGGCGGTGTTGTTAAGGTTGATTTCAGGGCTGGAGCTTTACATGCGGCACCCCTTCACCATCCCTCGGGCTCTGGCTTGAAGTGGGAGCCAGCACGGTTCTCACTGCCTTGCAGGAGACCGGTCTCCATCCGCAGCCCTTTCAGGATCCTGCCGGACGGAGCACTCATCCCTCAGGGACCTAGCCCTGCGTCTCACAAGCTAAGTATTGAGACGTTATTGTCAGGGGGTCCCTTGCGCTTTAATGTTGGGGAGAATGTGTGATTTTAACCTTTGTGACTTTTCCGGCCGATTCTCTGGTTTTCACCAGAGAACCGCGCCGAGGGTGCCTGTGCGCCGGCCGCATTGTAAAATTTAGGCCCCGGCTTCGCTGAGGCCTAGTTTCGTTTTCACTGCCCCTGCATGTCAGTCATGCCAGGGGACAGTGCGGCTCCGCCCACCGGCCGTTCGGCACAGGGGAGGACACTCCTCTCTGAGGAGATGTTTCCCTCCCCTGTATATCTCCTTGGCCCTCCGGTTCCCGCTCTTGGACTAGGCCCCGCCCCCTCTCCTCGCTCCGGCGCCATTTTATCAGCGTTCTCACACTGATCGGCGCTGGCTGCAGCATCTCTGCTCATCTGTCTGGGGGTCCGAGCTGTGGAATCCGGAGGGCACACAAACTGTCTGGTAAGCCACAACCTCGGTTGTGGACTTTCTTATACACTCTCTGGGGGTCATTCTGGCAGAGCCCCCACCTCAGCAGCATGTCTCACACTAGGAGCAAGGCTGCAAGGCTGTACTCCATATGCACTGCATGTAAGCTCGTACTGCCTGAACCGAGCACATATCCACATTGTGATGCCTGCTCTAACATGGTGGTGCCTCAGCCTGGAGTCTCCCCAGTGGTCTCTCCGGCTGCTCCGGCCCCGGTGGCTGAACCCCCGGCTTGGGTAGAATCCTTCTCTAAGTCTATCTCCCAGTCCTTTGCCGACTCCATGGGAGAGTTGTCCCGGACTCTGCTGAGCATGCATCAGCCCCCTTCTCAGGGCGCCTCTGCTGCTTCGGCTCGCTCTCCAGAGCTCACAGAGGATTCTTCATCTGCTCCCAGACCCCGTCCTCCTAAAAGGAGACGCAGGGTCCCCTCTCCTTCCTCGTCCCGCGAATCTGATTCACGAGCTGACTCGCAGGACGAGGAGGATGTCTTTTCTAGGGGCTCGGACGCTACCTCCATGTGCCCCATTGATCTGACCGAGGGTGACGCAGATATTAGTGATTTGATTGCATCCATTAATTCTGTACTGGACCTCAATCCGCCAGTGTCAGAGGAGCAACCCTCTCTGGCAGAAAAGCACCAGTTTACCTTGCCTAAGAGAACAAAAAGTGTGTTCTTTAACCACTCCAGTTTTCAGGCCACTGTGACCAAGCCCAGGGCCTGTCCTGACAAACGCTTCCCTAAACGTGGTTCTGATGACCGTTTTCCTTTTCCACCAGAGGTGGTCGAGGAGTGGGCTCACTCACCAAAGGTAGACCCCCCCGGTGTCTAGACTCTCAGCCCGGACAGTTGTGTCAGTAGCTGATGGCACCTCACTTAAGGATCCCACTGACCGCCAGGTTGACCTTCTGGCCAAATCTGTATATGAGGCGGCAGGGGCCTCGTTCTCCCCATCTTTTGCAGCAGTGTGGGCTCTCAAGGCCATCTCTGATTCTCTAGAGGAGATGCATTCCCTCGCCAGGGAATCTATGCCTGAAATGGTTGCCTTAACTTCCCAGGCTTCAGCCTTTTCAGCCTACGCCATGTCTGCCATGCTGGAGGCTTCTCACCGCACTGCGGTGGCCTCCGCTAATTCCCTCGCTATCCGCAGGATCTTGTGGCTTCGAGAGTGGAAGGCAGACGCTTCTTCAAAGAAGTACCTTGCTGGGCTCCCATTTGCTGGGTCCAGGCTGTTCGGTGAACAATCTTAATTACTCACCGGTAATGGGATTTTCAATAGCCCATGACAGCACCACATGAGAGATAGGTTCCGCCCACATCAGGACAGGAAACCCACTGATAAAAAGGCGGTACCTCTCCTCCACATCAGTAGGTTTTCAGAGCCAGAGAGGACCAACAAAACACAAGAAACAGATTAATCATACCACCACCCAAGGAAAAACACCCATAACTAACACTCCCCGAAGGGTGCCCACAACCAGTGAATAGGGGGGGAACTAAGGGTGCTGTCATGGGCTATTGAAAATCCCATTACCGGTGAGTAATTAAGATTTTTCCCTGCCGCCCATGACAGCACCACATGAGCGATTTAAATAGACCATCCACCTTAGGGAGGGACCACCGCCTGCAAGACCCGTCTCCCAAAGGAAAGGTCAGTTGTGGAGGACAAGTCCAGCCTATAGTGCCGAAAGAAAGTCCCAGGAGACGACCAAGTAGCCGCCCGACAGATCTGGTCAAGAGAGGCATCCGCCCTCTCCGCCCAAGACGTAGACACCGCTCTAGTGGAGTGCGCCCTTATGCCCGCCAGGACAGGAAACCAAACTGATGTGGAGGAGAGGTACCGCCTTTTTATCAGTGGGTTTCCTGTCCTGATGTGGGCGGAACCTATCTCTCATGTGGTGCTGTCATGGGCGGCAGGGAAAAACTGGATGAGATTATTAAGGAAGCTACTGGCGGGAAGAGTACTTCCTTGCCACAGACTAAAACCAGAAAACCTGTCCAGGGCAGGAACCAGTTGAGGTTTCGTTCCTTTCGTTCCCCTAACTGGTCGTCCTCTAAGCCCTCGGCCTCGTCCACTAACTCAGCCAAGGACCAGAAGCCCAACTAGCGCACGAAGCCGCGTCCTCAGAAGCCCGCAGGAGCTGCTGCCACCAAGGCAGCCTCCTCTTGACTATCTGGCCGAGCCAGCAACGTCCTTGGTCGGTGACAGGCTCTCCCACTTTGGCGAAGTGTGGTTTCAACACGTCTCCGATCAGTGGGTGCGGGATATCATCTCCCACGGCTACAGGATAGAATTCTCTTCAAGCCCGCCAAACAGATTTTCTTCAGCGCTCTATTGGGAGACCCAGACGATTGGGGTATAGCTACTGCCCTCTGGAGGCCACACAAAGCACTACATCAAAAGTGCAAGGCCCCTCCTCCTCTGGCTATACCCCCCCCGTGGTATCACGGGTTCTCCAGTTTTAGCTTTGTGTGCGAAGGAGGTCAGACATCCACGCATAGCTCCACAGATTTTAGTCAGCAGTAGCTGCTGACTATGTCGGATGGAAGAAAAGAGGACACATATAGTGTCCCCAGCATGCTCCCTTCTCACCCCTGGATGGTGTTGTAAGGTTGAGGTACCTATTGCTGGTACAGGGCTGGAGCCTGACATGCTGCTTTCCTTCCACATCCCCCTGAGAGGCTCTGTGGAAGTGGGATCCTGCCGGCCTCAAAGCTCTGACGCCGGGCTCCATCCACAGACCCATTTGAACCTGTTGGATACGGAGCTGGAGTACCGTTCAGGGACATGGCCCTGCACCATTACAGGTACTCTGTGTCCCCGTACACACAGGCACAGCACACTCCAGGCTTGCTGGGTGTGCTAGTGCGCCGGGGACAGTAATGGGTTACAGTCACTGCAGCTTTGCTGAGTGACTTTGTGTTTTGGGAACTACCGCGCCGGACGCTCCGGGAGCGGCGGCGCGGCTGGGACTTGTAGTTCGCCGGGGACTGGGCGCCGACCGCGCTTTTACGGCGGCGGCGCTTATAAATACAGTCCCCGGCTTCTGCGGCCTAGGGCCGCTTCGTTCCCGCCCCCTCCCTGTCACTCAGGGAAGGGGACAGGCGCTGAGCAATCAGCAGCGCCGAGGGCTGGAGCCTTTTTACATGCTCCAGCCCTCTCACTGCACACTGTCGGGCGCCGGATTCCCGCTCTGCCTTGGGGGCACGCCCACGGTCCGCCCCTCCTCACATGAGCTGGGGAAGAAGCCGGCAGCCATTACTGAAGTCCGAGCTCGGATTTTCAGCAACCAGGCAGGACGGTGGCGATCATACACCCGCTGATAGGCGGGCGGTAAGCGGCACACATAGTGCTGAACACAGATAAATGCAGTGTGTACATGTGTTGTTTTTAACTGCACAGGTCGCTATATGCCCGCTTGGGGAGCGACACATTAGCAGCAGGAAAGCAGGTGTGCTAAAGCACAGGCTTTCTAGGCTACTTGTATCGCAGACTGAGATGCTCATTTGTGTTTTTGTGTTGTACATTCCACTGTACAGTCGCTAGTCTTAGCTATATTCTCCTGGAAGGGCTAGACTACAGCAGCAGAAAACCAAGGGTGCTGGGGCACAGGTTTTTTTCTATGCTGCTTGTTTTGCATGGGCTGCAGTGTGCATTTGTACTGGTGCTTGTATGCTATACATTGCACTGTATGGTCACTCTTCTGGGCCATATTCCCCTAGATGACTAGTCTACAGCAGCAGTAGAGCTGGGGTGCCACGGCACAGGCTTCTACGCTGCTTGTATTGCATGTGCTGCAGTGTTCATTGTACTTTATGCTTGTATGCTATACATTGCACTGTACGGTCGCCATTCTTGGCGCTATAATCCTAGATGGCTAGTCGGCAGCAGCATATAAGCAACACAGGCTTTCAATGCTGTTTTTACTGCATGTGATACTGTTCCACGGCACTGACCCCCATTGTCTGCAATGCTCTCCTGTAGCACTTGGTCAGCCGGGGTCTCTCCTAGATGTGGCCAAAGGAAACAACCTGTCAACCCTGTCCAAGGACAGGGACAGAGTTGCAGTTTTGGCTGATATATTGTCATCAGACAGGCCATGCGCAATCTGGTTCATTGCTCCCTGGCCACCCTCATTTGGAATAAAATCGGTGCTCCGGGGGGGTCCCAGGAGGACTCTCTGTATGGTGAGGCAGACGTAGCTCATCAGGACTTTGATCCTGACACCGCTCTCAATCCGGATACACCGGATGGTGACGCCATAAGGAATGATCCTATAGCGTCCATCAATGGAATGTTGGATCTTTCTCCCTCAGCTCCCCCAGCGGAGGAGTCAGCTTCACAGCAGGAGAAGTCCCATTCCAGTAGCTCAAACGTATATTGAGTATTTTTCTGGCCACGCTGAATTCAGAGAAGCAGTCCAGGAACACCACGCTTACCAGATAAGCGTTTTCTCCAAACGTATTAAGGATACACGTTATCCCCTTCCCCCTGACGTGGTCAAGCGCTGGACCCAGGGTCCAAAGGTGGATTCTCCAATCTCCAGGCTTGCGGCTAAAGCCATAGTTGCAGTGGAGATGGGACTGCACTTAAAGATGCCATTGACTGACAGATGGACTCTGATTGAAATCTGTCTATGAGGCTATCGGCGTGTCGGTTGCTCCGGCATTCACAGCAGTAGGGGCACCCTAAGCTTTCAGCTGTTCTTGACGCAGCTGGTCTTGAGCATATGTACATCTATGCCGCAGGGGCGTCCGTAACCTCGCAATGTCTGCATTGCGACTTACCCTATTGATGCTGTCCTGGAAGGACAGTCGAGGTTTCGGTCCTTCCCAAGCTCGGGCAGGTCCCACTTGTCCTCGTCCAAAAGGGCTGAAAAGCCTCAGAGGGGCTCAGCTTCCGGCCGGGCTCAATCACGCCCAAGGAAGGCAGCCGGAGGAACCGCTACCAAGGCGGTCTCCTCATGACTCTCAGCTCTCTCATCTCTCCGCATCCACGGTTGATGGCAGACTCGCTCGCCTTTGGCGACATTTAGCTGCCACAGGTCACAGACCGGTGGGTGAGGGACATTGTGCCCACGTGCACAGGACAGAGTTCGGTTCTCGTCCTCCGACTCGATTCTTCAGACCGTCCCCACCTCCCCACCGAGCCGATGCTCTTCTGCAGGCAGAAGGAGTGGTAATCCCTGTTCCTCTTCAGGAACAAGACACGGTTTTTCTCCAATCTGGTTGTGGTGCCAAAAAAGGATGGCTCTTTCCGTTCCGTTCTGGACCTAAAACTGCTCAACAAGCACGTGGAGGCCAGGCGGTTCCGGATGAAACCCTCCGCTCCGCCATTGCCTCAATGTCTCAAGGAAATTTCCTAGCATCAATAGACATCAAAGATGCTTATCTCCACGTGCCGATTGCTACAGAGCACCAATGTTTTTCTACGTTTCGTGATAGGTGACGACCATCTTCAGTGCGTAGCTCTGCCATTCGGTCTGGCGACAGCCCCACGGGTGTTCACCAAGGTCATGGCGGCAGGGGTAGCAGTCTTGCACTCACAGGGACACTCTGTGATCCCTTACTTGGATGATCTACTTGGCAAGGCACCCTCTCAAGAGGCATGCCAACTCAGCCTGAATGTTGCGCTGGAGTCTCTCCAGACGTTTGGGTGGCTCATCAACTTCTCAAAGCCAAACCTGTCACCGACCCAATCACTAACGTATCTTGGCAGGATTTTCATACCCTCTCAGCGCTAGTGAAGCTTCCGCTGGACAAGCAGCGGTCACTACAGACTGGGGTGCAGACTCTCCTTCAAGGTCAGTCGCACTCCTTAAGACGCCTCATGCACTTCCTCGGGAAGATGAGCAATGGAGGCGGTTCCGTTTACGCAGTTTCATCTGCGTCCACTTCAATGGGACATTCTCCGCCAATGGGACGGGAAGTCAACATCCCTGAACAGGAAAGTATCCCTTTCACAGACGGCCAAGGACTCTCTGTAATGGTGGCTTCTTCCCACCTCATTATCACAGGGAAGATCCTTCCTACCACCGTCTTGGGCGGTGGTCACGACAGATGCGAGTCTGTTAGGGTGGGGAGCAGTTTTTTCTCCACCACAGGGCTCAGGGTACGTGGACTCAGCAGGAGTCCACCCTTCAGATCAATGTTCTGGAAGTCAGAGCAGTGTATCTTGCCCTTATAGCCTTCCAGCAGTGGCTGGAAGGAAGGCAGATCCGAATTCAGTCGGACAACTCCACAGCGGTGGCATACGTCAACCACCAAGGGGGGACACGCAGTCGGCAAGCCTTCCAGGAAGTCCGGCGGATTCTGATGTGGGTGGACGCCACGGCCTCCACCATATCCGCAGTTCACATCCCCGGCGTAGAAAATTGGGAAGCAGACTTCCTCAGTGGCCAGGGCATGGACGCAGGGGAATGGTCCCTTCACCCGGACGTGTTTCAGGAAATCTGTCGCCGATGGAGAAGGCCGGACGTCGACCTAATGGCGTCCCGGCACAACAACAAGGTCCCAACCTTCATGGCACGGTCTCGCGATCAAAGAGCTCTGGCGGCAGACGCCTTAGTGCAAGATTGGTCGCAGTTCCGGCTCCCTTATGTGTTTCCACCTCTGGCACTCTTGCCCAGAGTGCTACGCAAGATCAGATCCGATTGCAGCCGCGTCATACTCGTCGCCCCAGACTGGCCGAGGAGGGCGTGGTATCCGGATCTGTGGCATCTCACGGTCGGCCAACCGTGGGCACTACCAGACCGACCAGACTTACTGTTCCAAGGGCCGTTTTTCCATCGGAATTCTGCGGCCCTGAACCTGACTGTGTGGCCATTGAGTCCTGGATCCTAGCGTCTTCAGGATTATCCCAAGGGGTCGTTGCCACCATGAGACAGGCTAGGAAGCCCACGTCTGCTAAGATCTACCACAGAACGTGGAGGATATTCTTATCCTGGTGCTCTGCTCAGGGAGTGTCTCCCTGGCCATTTGCATTGCCTACCTTTCTATCTTTCCTGCAATCTGGGTTAGAAAAAAGGTTTGTCGCTCGGCCCCCTTAAAGGTCAGGTCTCGGTGCTATCCGTCTTTTTTCAGAGGCGTTTGGCGCGCCTTCCTAAGGTGCGCACGTTCCTACAGGGGGTTTGCCATATCGTACCCCCGTACAAGCGGCTGTTAGATCCATGGGATCTGAACAGGGTACTAGTTGTCCTCCAGAAGCCGCCCTTCGAGCTTCTGAGGGAGGTTTCACTTTCTAGACTATCACAGAAAGTGGCTTTTCTGGTAGCGATCACATCTCTTCGGAGAGTGTCTGAGCTGGCAGCGCTGTCATCCAAGGCTCCTTTCCTGGTCTTCCACCAGGACAAGGTAGTGCTGCGCCCCATTCAGGAGTTTCTTCCGAAGGTGGTATCCTTTTTTCATCTTAATCAGGATATCTCTTTGCCTTCGTTTTGTCCTCATGCAGTTCATCGGTATGAGAAGGATTTACTTTTGTTAGATCTGGTGAGAGCACTCAGAATCTACATTTCCCGCACGGCGCCCTTGCGCCGTTCGGATGCACTCTTTGTCCTTGTCGCTGGTAAGCCCAAAGGGTCGCAGGCTTCTAAGGTCACCCTGGCTCGATGGATCAAAGAACCAATTCTTGAAGCCTACCGTTCTGCTGAGCTTCCGGTTCCATCAAGGCTGAAGGCCCATCCTACCAGAGCCGTGGGTGCGTCCTGGGCATTGCGACACCAGGCTTCGGCTCAACAAGTGTGCCAGGCAGCCACCTGGTCCAGCCTGCACACTTGCACCAAGCATTATCAGGTGCATACCTATGCTTCGGCGGATGCCAGCTTAGGTGGAAGAGTCCTGCAGGAGGCAGTGACACCCCCGTAGGGGAGGGCTGTTTTTGCAGCTCTAACATGAGGTATTTCTTTACCCACCCAGGGACAGCTTTTGGACGTCCCAATCGTCTGGGTCTCCCAATAGAGCGCTGAAGAAGAAGGGAATTTTGTTACTTACCGTAAATTCCTTTTCTTCTAGCTCTTATTGGGAGACCCAGCACCCGCCCTGTTGTCCTTCGGGATGTTTTTTTGTTGATTGCGGGTACACATGTTGTTCATGTTGAACGGTTTTTCAGTTCTCCGATGTTATTCGGAGTTAATTTGTTTAAACCAGTTATTGGCTTCCTCCTTCTTGCTTTGGCACTAAAACTGGAGAACCCGTGATACCACGGGGGGGGTATAGCCAGAGGAGGAGGGGCCTTGCACTTTTGATGTAGTGCTTTGTGTGGCCTCCAGAGGGCAGTAGCTATACCCCAATCGTCTGGGTCTCCCAATAAGAGCTAGAAGAAAAGGAATTTACGGTAAGTAACAAAATTCCCTTCTTTTCTGTCAACTCCCCCCTGCTCCAAGGCCGCCGCCTTCTCTCAGGCCGTGGCATCCTTGCAGACCAACGGAGTAATTGTACCGGTTCCCGCCAGGGAACGGTTCAGAGGTTTCTACTCAAATCTCTTCCTAGTCTCCAAAAAGGACGGTTCCTTCCGGCCCATCCTGGATCTCAAGCTTCTCAACAAGCATGTTCAGGTGCGGAATTTTCGCATGGAGTCTCTGCGATCAGTCATTGCCTCAATGACCCAAGGGGATTTCCTGGCATCCATCGACATCAGAGATGCCTATCTGCATGTGCCAATTGCAGTTTCACACCAGCGTTGGCTACGTTTTGCAATCGGGGAGGAACATTTCCAATTCGTGGCTCTCCCCTTCGGGTTAGCCACGGCCCCTCGAGTATTCACCAAGGTCATGGCAGCAGTGGTTGCGGTTCTGCACCTCCAGGGTTTGGCAGTGATTCCTTACCTGGACGACCTTCTAGTCAAGGCTTCATCCAGTGCAGACTGTCAGCGGACTGTCTCGCTCACTCTCGCCACTCTTGTTCAATTCGGGTGGCTTGTCAATCTGCCCAAGTCCACTCTGACTCCGACCCAGAAACTCACGTACCTAGGGATGCAATTCGAGACTCTGCCGGCACTTGTCAAGCTGCCCTTAGTCAAACAGCAGTCCCTCCATCTGGCGGTGCACTCTCTGCTGAGGCCCCGCCGTCATTCCATCAGGCACCTCATGCAGGTGCTGGGTCAGATGGTGGCGTCAATGGAAGCGGTTCCCTTTGCCCAGTTCAATCTGCGTCCTCTGCAGCTGGACATTCTCCGCTGTTGGGACAAGCGGACTTCTTCCTTGCACAGGTTGGTGGCTCTGTCGCCACAGACCAGGAGCTCTCTTCAGTGGTGGCTTCGGCCCCTCTCTCTGTCTCAGGGACGCTCCTTCCTGGCCCCGTCCTGGGTGATCCTCACCACGGATGCCAGTCTATCCGGCTGGGGAGCAGTATTTCTCCACCACCGAGCACAGGGCACTTGGACTCCGTCCGAATCAGCCCTCTCGATCAATGTGCTGGAAATCAGAGCTGTGCTCCTAGCTCTTGTAGCCTTTCACCACCTGTTGGCGGGCAAGCACATTCGAGTCCAGTCAGACAACGCGACAGCAGTTGCCTACATCAATCACCAAGGCGGGACTCGCAGCCGCCTGGCAATGTTGGAGGTTCAGCGCATCCTTCAGTGGACGGAGGACTCCAAGTCCACCATATCCGCAGTCCACATCCCAGGCGTGGAAAACTGGGAGGCAGATTATCTCAGCCGTCAACCCGTGGACAGCGGCGAGTGGGCTCTGCATCCGGCAGTGTTTCGGTCAATCTGCCGCAAGTGGGGCACTCCGGAAGTGGACCTAATGGCATCCCGGCACAACAACAAGGTCCCGGTTTACGTGGCTCGCTCCCACGATCCTCAGACCTTTGCAGCGGACGCGCTGGTTCAGGATTGGTCCCAGTTTCGTCTGTCTTACGTGTTTCCCCCTCTAGCTCTCTTGCCCAGAGTCCTGCGCAAGATCAGAATGGAGGGCCATCGGGTCATCCTCCTTGCTCCAGACTGGCCCAGGCGCGCTTGGTACCCAGACCTGCTCCATCTGTCCGTAGAGGTGCCGTGGCATCTCCCGGACCGCCCAGACCTTCTCTCACAAGGTCCGTTTTTCCGCCAGAATTCTGCGGCTCTCAGATTGACGGCGTGGCTCTTGAGTCCTGGATCTTGATGGCTTCCGGCATTCCTCCCGAAGTCATCTCCACTATGACTCAGGCTCGGAAGTCTTCCTCGGCCAAAATTTATCACAGGACTTGGAGAATTTTCCTGTCCTGGTGTCGGTCTTCCAGCCATGCCCCTTGGCCTTTTTCCTTGCCGACCATCCTGTCTTTTCTACAGTCTGGTCTGCAGCTAGGACTAGCCCTCAATTCCCTCAAGGGACTGGTCTCTGCTCTGTCAGTGTTGTTCCAGCGGCGTATTGCCCGGCTGGCTCAGGTGCGCACCTTTTATGCAGGGCGCATTTCACATCATTCCACCTTACCGGCGGCCTTTGGATCCCTGGGACCTTAATCTGGTCCTCACGGCCTTGCAGAAACCCCCCTTTGAGCCTCTTAGGGAGGTTTCTTTGTTTCGTCTTTCACAGAAAGTCGTCTTTCTAGTGGCCATAACTTCCCTCAGGAGAGTCTCTGATTTAGCTGCTCTCTCTTCGGAGTCACCTTTTTTTGGTTTTTCATCAAGGCAAGGTGGTTCTCCGTCCGACTCCGGACTTTCTCCCTAAGGTGGTATCTCCTTTCCACCTTAACCAGGACATTTCATTGCCTTCCTTTTGTCCGGCTCCGGTTCATCGCTTTGAAAAAGCGTTGCATACTTTAGATCTGGTGCGGGCGCTCCGGATCTATGTGTCACGCACCGCTACTCTTAGGCGGTGCACCTCTCTTTTCTTCATCGTTCCTTATGGGAGACCCAGACCATGGGTGTATAGCTTCTGCCTCCGGAGGACACACAAAGTACTACACTGAAAGTGTAGCTCCTCCCTCCGAGCATATACACCCCCTGGATGACAAATCCAACCAGTTCAATGCTTTGTGTTCAGGAGGTCACACACACACATGCATTCTCATCTGATTTTTGATTTCAAAGATTTGGAAGAAAAGCGGGTCCAATCTGGACTCCCGGCATGTCCCTTCTCACCCCACTGTGTCGGCGGTGCTGTTAAGGTTGATTTTACAAGGCTGGAGCCTTCACATGCCGCGCTCCTTCACCATCCCCTGAGGCTCTGGCTTGAAGTGGGAGCCATCACGGTTCTCACTGCTTTGCAGGAGACCGGTCTCCATCCGCAGCCCTTTCAGGATCCTGCCGGACGGAGCGCTCACCCCTCAGGGACCTGGCCCTGCGTCTCATAAGCTAAGTATTGAGACCTTATTCAGGGGTCCCTTGTACATTTATTGTGGGGAGAGTGTGTTATGTCACTTCGCTGTGATTTCCGGCCGGTTCTCTGGTTTTTTCCTGAGAACCGCGCCGAGGGTGCCTGCTCGTCGGCCGCATGGGAAAATCTAGGCCCCGGCTTCAGATGCGGCCTAGTTTCGTTTTCAGTGCCCCTGCATGTCAGTCATGCAGAGGGACAGTGTGGCGCCGCCCACCGGCCGTTCAGCAGAGGGGAGGACACTGCTCTCTGAGGAGATGTTCCCTTCCCCAGTATTTCTCCTTGGCCCTCCGGTTCCCGCTCTTGGACCTAACCCCGCCCCCCCTCCTCACTCCGGCGCCATTTTATCAGCGTTCAAACACTGATCGGCGCTGGCTGCTGCAGCTACTGCATCTGTCTGGGGGTCCAAGCTGTGGAATCCGGAGGGCACACAAAAGCGGTCTGGTAAGCCACAACCTCTGGTTGTGGACTTTCTTGTACACTCTCTGGGGGTCATTCTGAAAGAGTGTATTCTTTACTGCAGAGCCTCCACCTCAGCAGCATGTCTCTCACTAGGAGCAAGGCTGCAAGGCTGTACTCTATATGCACTGCATGTCAGCTCATTCTGCCTGAACCGAGCACATATCCACATTGTGATGCCTGCTCTAACATGGTGGTGTCTCAGCCTGGAGCCTCCTCAGGGGTCCCTCCGGCTGCTCCGGCCCCGGTGGCTGAACCCCCGGCTTGGGTAGCATCGTTCTCTAAAGCTATCTCCCAGTCCTTTGCCGACTCCATGGGACAGCTGTCCCGGACTCTGCTGACCATGCATCAGCCCCCTTCTCAGGGCGCCTCTGCTGCTCCGACTCGCTCTGCAGAGCTCACAGAGGATTTTTTATCTGTTCCCGGACCCCATCCCCCTAAACGGAGACGCAGGGACTCTTCTCCTTCCTCGTTCCACAGCTCTGATTCACGAGCTGAATTACAGGGCGAGGAGGATGCCTTTACTGTGGGCTCGGACGCTACCTCTATGTACCCCATTGATCTATCTGAGGGTGATGCGGATGTTAGTGACTTGATTGCGTCCATTAATTCCGTACTGGACCTCAATCCACCAGTGTCAGAGGAACAAGCTTCTCTGGTAGAAAAACACCAGTTTACCTCACCTAAGAGAGCAAGGAGTGTGTTTTTTAACCACTCCAGTTTTCAGGCCACTGTGACCAAGCCCAGGGCCTGTCCTGACAAACGCTTCCCAAAGCGTAGTTCTGATGACCGTTTTCCCTTTCCACCTGAGGTGGTCAAGGAGTGGGCTCATTCACCAAAGGTAGATCCTCCGGTGTCTAGAATCTCAGCCCGGACAGTTGTATCGGTGGCCGATGGCACCTCACTTAAGGATCCCACTGACCGCCACGTTGACCTTCTGGCCAAATCTGTATATGAGGCGGCAGGGGCCTCGTTCTCCCCGTCTTTTGCAGCAGTGTGGGCTCTTAAGGCAGTCTCTGCTTCTCTGGCGGAGATACATTCCCTCGCCAGGGACTCTATGCCCGAAATGGTTGCCTTAACTTCCCAGGCTTCGGCTTTTTCATCCTATGCCATGTCTGCCATTCTGGAGGCTTCTCACCGCACGGCGGTGGCTTCCGCTAACTCCCTCGCGATCCGCAGGATCTTGTGGCTTCGAGAGTGGAAAGCAGATGCTTCTTCCAAGAAGTACCTTGCTGGGCTCCCCTTTGCTGGGTCCCGGCTGTTCGGTGAACAACTGGATGACATTTTTAAGGAAGCTACTGGCGGGAAGAGTACTTCCTTGCCACAAACTAAAGCCAGGAAACCTGTCCAGGGCAGAAACCAGTCGAGGTTTCGTTCCTCTAACTGGTCATCCTCTAAGCCCTCAGCCTCGTCCACTAACTCGGCCAAGGATCGAAAACCCAGCTGGCGCGCGAAGCCGCGTCCTCAGAAGAACGGAGGAGCCGCTGCCACTAAGGCAGCCTCCTCTTGACTATCTGGCTGCGCCAACAACGTCCTTGGTCGGTGGCAGGCTCTCCCACTTTGGCGACGTGTGGTTTCAACACGTCTCCCATCAGTGGGTGCGGGATATCATCTCCCACGGCTACAGGATAGAATTTTCTTCCAGCCCGCCAAACAGATTTTTTCTGTCCACTCCCCCCTGCTCCAAAGCCGCCGCCTTCTCTCAGGCTGTAGCATCCTTGCAGGCCAATGGAGTAATTGTTCCGGTTCCCGCCCGGGAACGGTTCAGAGGTTTCTACTCAAACCTCTTCCTAGTCCCCAAGAAGGACTGTTCCTTCCGGCCCATCCTGGATCTCAAGCTTCTCAACAAGCATGTTCAGGTGCGGCACTTTCGCATGGAATCTCTGCGATCGGTCATTGCCTCAATGACCCAAGGAGATTTTCTAGCATCCATCGACATCAGAGATGCCTATCTGCATGTGCCAATTGCAGTTTCACACCAGCGTTGGCTACGTTTTGCAATCTGAGAGGAACATTTCCAATTCGTGGCTCTCCCCTTCGGGTTAGCCACGGCCCCTCGTGTATTCACCAAGGTCATGGCAGCAGTGGTTGCGGTTCTTCACCTCCAGGGGTTGGCAGTGATTCCTTACCTGGACGACCTTCTAGTCAAGGCTTCATCCAGTGCAGACTTTCAGCGGAGTGTCTTGCTCACTCTCGGCACGCTTGTTCAATTCGGGTGGCTTGTCAATCAAGTCCACTCTGACCCCGACCCAGAAACTTGCGTACCTAGGGATGCAATTCGAGACTCTGCCGGCACTTGTGAAGCTGCCCCTAGTCAAACAGCAGTCCCTTCATCTGGCGGTGCGTTCTCTATTGAAGCCCCGCCGTCATGCCATCAGGCACCTCATGCAGGTGCTGGGTCAGATGGTGGCGTCAATGGAAGCAGTTCCCTTTGCCCAGTTCCATCTGCGTCCTCTGCAGCTGGACATTCTCCGCTTTTGGGACAAGCGGACCTCTTCCTTGCACAGGCTAGTGGCTCTGTCGCCACAGACCAGGGGCTCCCTTCAGTGGTGGCTTCGGCCCCTCTCTCTGTCTCAGGGACGCTCCTTCCTGTCTCCGTCCTGGGTGATCCTCACCACGGATGCCAGTCTCTCCGGCTGGGGAGCAGTATTTCTCCACCACAGAGCACAGGGCACTTGGACTCCGTCCGAATCAGCCCTCTCGATCAATGTGCTGGAAATCAGAGCTGTGCTCCTAGCTCTCGTAGCTTTTCACCACCTGTTGGCGGGCAAGCACATTCGAGTCCAGTCGGACAACGCGACAGCAGTTGCCTACATCAATCACCAGGGCGGGACTCGCAGCCGCCTGGCGATGTTGGAGGTTCAACGCATCCTTCAGTGGACGGAGGACTCAAAGTCCACCATATCCGCAGTCCACATCCCAGGCGTAGAAAACTGGGAGGCAGATTATCTCAGCCGTCAAACCGTGGACAGCGGCGAGTGGGCCCTGCATCCGGCAGTGTTCCGGTCAATCTGCCGCAAGTGGGGCACTCCGGAAGTGGATCTAATGGCATCCCGGCACAACAACAAGGTCCCGGTTTACGTGGCTCGCTCCCACGATCCTCAGGCCTTGGCAGCGGACGCGCTGGTTCAGGATTGGTCCCAGTTCCGTCTGGCCTACGTGTTTCCCCCGCTAGCTCTCTTGCCCAGAGTCCTGCGCAAGATCAGAATGGAGGGCCGTCGGGTCATAATCATTGCTCCAGACTGGCCCAGGCGAGCTTGGTACCCAGACCTGCTCCGTCTGTCCGTAGAGGTGCCGTGGCATCTCCCGGACCGCCCAGACCTTCTCTCTCAAGGTCAGTTTTTCCGCCAGAATTCTGCGGCTCTCAGATTGACGGCGTGGCTCTTGAGTCCTGGATCTTGTCGGCTTCCGGTATTCCTTCCGAGGTTATCTCCACTATGACTCAGGCTCGGAAGTCTTCCTCGGCCAGGATTTACCACAGGACTTGGAGAATTTTCCTGTCCTGGTGTCGCTCTTCCGGCCATGCTCCTTGGCCGTTTTCCTTACCGACCATCCTGTCCGTTCTACAGTCCGGTCTGCAGCTAGGACTATCCTTCAATTCCCTCAAGGGACAGGTCTCGGCTCTGTCAGTGTTGTTCCAGCGGCGTATCGCCCGACTGGCCCAGGTGCGCACCTTCATGCAGGGCGCATCTCACATCATTCCTCCTTACCGGCGGCCTTTGGATCCCTGGGACCTTAATCTGGTCCTCACGGCCTTACAGAAACCCCCCTTTGAGCCTCTTAGGGAGGTTTCTTTGTTTCGACTTTCACAGAAAGTGGTCTTTCTGGTGGCCATAACTTCTCTCAGGAGAGTCTCTGATTTGGCTGCGCTCTCTTCGGAGTCACCCTTTTTGGTTTTTCACCAAGACAAGGTGGATCTCCGTCCGACTCCGGACTTTCTCCCTAAGGTGGTGTCTCCTTTCCATCTTAACCAGGACATTTCATTGCCTTCCCTTTGTCCGGTCCCTGTGCATCGCTTTGAGAAAGCGTTGCATACTTTAGATCTGGTGCGGGCGCTCCGGATCTGTGTGTCACGCACCGCCGCTCTCAGGCGGTGCACCTCTCTTTTTGTGCTAACCACAGGTCAGCGCAAGGGTCTCTCGGCTTCTAAACCGACTCTGGCTCGTTGGATTAGGTCGGCCATATCCGATCCCTACCAATGTTCTCAGGTGCCTCCCCCGCCGGGGATTAAGGCGCACTCGACCAGAGCTGTCGGTGCCTCTTGGGCTTTCAGGCACCAGGCTACGGCTCAGCAGGTCTGTCAGGCTGCCACTTGGTCTAGTCTGCACACCTTTTCGAAGCACTACCAAGTGCATGCTCATGCTTCGGCAGATGCGAGCTTGGGCAGACGCATCCTTCAGGCGGCTGTCGCCCATTTGTGAAGTTAGGTTTTGCCTACTTCTCAGTTTCTGTTTATTTCCCACCCATGGACTGCTTTGAGACGTCCCATGGTCTGGGTCTCCCATAAGGAACGATGAAGAAAAAGAGAATTTTGTTACTTACCGTAAATTCTTTTTCTTATAGTTCCGACATGGGAGACCCAGCACCCTCCCTGTTGCCTGCTGGCAGTTTCTTGTTCCGCGTGTTATCACCGGCTGTTGTTGTAGAGAGAGGCTCCGGTTGTTCCGTTTTTTTGCTCTATCTCTACTTGTGGGTGGCTATTCTCCTTCAGCTTTTGCACTAAACTGGCTATATTTGGTTATCCAGGGGGTGTATATGCTCGGAGGGAGGAGCTACACTTTTTAGTGTAGTACTTTGTGTGTCCTCTGGAGGCAGAAGCTATACACCCATGGTCTGGGTCTCCCATTACGGAACTATAAGAAAAAGAATTTACGGTAAGTAAACAAAATTCTCTTTTCTTCGGCGCTCCATTGGGAGACCCAGACGATTGGGTGTATAGCACTGCCCTCCGGAGGCCACACAAAGCAATTACACTAAAAAGTGTAAGGCCCCTCCCCTTCTGGCTATACACCCCCAGTGGGATCACTGGCTCACCAGTTTTCTGCTTTGTGCGAAGGAGGTCAGACATCCACGCATAGCTCCACTGTTTAGTCAGCAGTAGCTGCTGACTCTATCGGATGGAAGAAAAGAGAGCCCATATAGGGCCCCCAGCATGCTCCCTTCTCACCCCACTTGCGGTTTGTAAGGTTGAGGTACCCATTGCGGGTACGGAGGCTGGAGCCCACATGCTGCTTTCCTTCCCCATCCCCCTGAGGGGCTCTGTGGAAGTGGGATCTTACCGGCCCCCAAACCCTGAGGCCGAGCTCCATCCACAGACCCAGAGACCCTGCTGGAGGAGCTGAGTACAGTCAGGGACAAGGCCCTGCAACGTTCAGGTACTCTGTGTCCCCGCACAGACAGGCCACGCACACTCCAGGCTTGCTGGGTGTGCTAGTGCGCCGGGGGCACTAGCGCTGCGCGCTCGGGTTAGAGTCACTGCAGCTTAGCTGAGTGATTTTATGTCTTGGGAACTACCGCGCCGGCCGCTCCGGGAGCGGCGGCGCCGCTGGGACTTGTAGTGCGCCGGGGACTCGCGCTGCCCGCGCTTTTACGGCGGCAGCGCTCATAAATCTAGTCCCCGGCTTTTGCGGCCTAGTTACGGTTCGTTCCCGCCCCCACCCTGTCAATCAGGGAAAGGGAGAGACGCTGTGCAATAGGCAGCGCCGAGGGCTGGAGCCTTATTTACATGCTCCAGCCCTCTCACTGGGCACAGTGGGGACGCAAGTTTCCCGCTCTTGGTCTCAACACGCCCAGGGCCCGCCCCTCTCCACAGGACGCCGGCAGCCATTCCTGCATGCAGTCTGGCTGGAGAACGGACACAGGCTCTGGGGGACTCAGACAAGGGACTCTGGCGACCACACACCCGCGTTTATGCGGGCGGTAAGCTGCACATAAGTGCTGGCCCCACTAGTGCCACAGTGTTATTTGGTGCATTTTTTCTCTGTACCATATATATTTATATTGCACTGTACAGTCGCTTCTTGGCTTATACCCTCATTGCTCTGAGGAGACAACAACATGTCATCCGCAAAACGCAAGGGTGCCAAGGCACAGGCGGTATGCACTGCTTGTGCCGCATGTGGGGCTAATCTACCGGCAGGTTCCAATGACCCCCATTGTGTGCAATGTTCGGTCCCTGTGCCACTTCGTCAGCCAGAGTCTATGGTAGTAGTGGCCCAGGCAGAGACGCCTGTGAACCCTGCCCCGGTGACGGGAACAGAATTTGCAGTTTTTGCTGATAAGATGTCTGTGACTATGACAAAAATCCTGGAAACCTTGCAGTCCAGGCCAGTTTCTCAGACCATGGACACTGCTGTGTCTATGCTCCCCGGTCCCCCTCAGTTGGAACTAATCCGTACTTCAAGGGGGTCCCAGGCATCACAGGCTGAAGACTCTGACTCGGATGACAGTCCCAGGCAGCCTAAGCGGGCTCGCTGGGAAAGACCCTCGCCGTCATCACACTGGTCAGGGTCTCAGCGAGACGAGGCTCTGTATGAGGAGACAGAGGTGGGTGATCAGGAATCTACTCCTGACACCGCTCTCAATCTAGATACCCCTGATGGTGACGCTATGGTAAATGACCTTATAGCGGCCATCAATAGACTGTTGGATATTTCTCCCCCAGCCCCTTCAGCAGAGGAGGCAGCTGCACAGCAGGAGAAGTTCCAGTTCCGGTATCCTAAGCGTAAATTGAGTACTTTTCTGGACCACTCTGACTTCAGAGAATCAGTCCAGAAACATCATGCTTATCCAGATAAGCGTTTCTCCAAACGTCTTAAGGATACACGTTATCCCTTTCCCCCTGACGTGGTCAAACGCTGGACCCAGTGTCCAAAGGTGGACCCCCCAATCTCCAGGCTTGCGGCTAGATCCTTAGTTGCAGTGGAAGATGGGGCTTCACTTAAAGATGCCAATGACAGACAGATGGACCTTTGGTTAAAGTCTGTCTATGAAGCTATCAGCGCGTCGTTTGCTCCAGCATTCGCGGCCGTGTGGGCACTCCAAGCTACTTCAGCTGGCCTGGCACAAGTGGACTCTATCATACGTCCAGCAGTGCCGCGAGTAGCGTCCCTAACCTCGCAAATGTCTGCGTTTGCGACTTACGCTATCAACGCTGTCCTGGACTCTACGAGCCGTACCTCAATGGCGTCTGCCAACTCTGTGGGTTTGCGCAGAGCCTTGTGGTTAAAGGAATGGAAAGCAGATTCTGCTTCCAAGAAATGTTTAACCAGCTTGCCACTATCTGGAGACAGACTGTTTGGTGAGCAATTGGCTGAGATCATTAAACAGTCCAAGGGTAAGGACTCCTCCTTACCCCAGCCCAGATCGAGCAAACCTCAACAGAGGAAGTGGCAGTCGAGGTTTCGGTCCTTTCGAGGCTCCAGCAAGACCCAATTCTCCTCGTCCAAAGGGACTCAGAAGGAGCAAAGGAGTTCAGATTCCTGGCGGGCTCATTCACGCCCCAAGAAAACAACCGGAGGAACCGCTTCCAAGGCGGCTGCCTCATGACTTTCGGCCTCATCCCTCCGCATCCTCGGTCGGTGGCAGGCTCTCCCGCTTTTGCGACATTTGGCTGCCACAGGTCAAAGACCGGTGGGTAGCAGACATTTTGTCTCACGGGTACAGGATAGAATTCAGTTCTCATCCTCCGCCTCGGTTCTTCAGAACCTCCCCACATCCCGACCGAGCAAATGCCCTTCTGCAGGCGGTGTGCTCACTAAGAGCAGAAGGAGTGGTGATCCCTGTTCCTCTGCAGGAACAAGGGCAAGGTTTTTACTCCAATCTCTTCGTGGTTCCAAAAAAGGACGGCTCGTTCCGTCCTGTTCTGGACCTAAAGCTGCTCAACAAGCATGTGAACGCCAGGCGGTTCCGGATGGAATCCCTCCGCTCTGTCATTGCCTCAATGTCTCAAGGAGATTTCCTTGCATCAATAGACATCAAAGATGCTTATCTCCACGTGCCGATTTGCTACAGAGCACCAACGTTTTCTACGTTTCGTGATAGGAGACGACCATCTCCAGTTCGTAGCTCTGCCATTTGGTCTGGCGACAGCCCCACGGGTTTTCACCAAGGTCATGGCGGCAGTGGTAGCAGTCTTGCATTCTCAGGGACACTCGGTGATCCCTTACTTGGACGATCTACTTGTCAAAGCACCCTCTCAAGAGGCATGCCAACACAGCCTGAATGTTGCGCTGGAGACTCTCCAGACTTTCGGGTGGATCATCAACTTTTCAAAGTCAAACCTGGCACCGACTCAATCACTAACGTATCTTGGCATGGAGTTTCATACTCTCTCAGCGATAGTGAAGCTTCCGCTGGACAAGCAGCGGTCTCTACAGACAGGGGTGCAGTCTCTCCTTCAGGGTCAGTCGCACCCCTTAAGGCGCCTCATGCACTTCCTAGGGAAGATGGTGGCAGCAATGGAGGCAGTCCCGTTCGCGCAGTTTCATCTGCGTCCACTTCAATGGGACATTCTCCGCCAATGGGACGGGAAGACAACTTCCCTAGACAGGAAAGTCTCCCTTTCTCAGACGGCCAAGGATTCTCTGCTATGGTGGCTTCTTCCCACCTCATTATCGCAGGGAAGATCATTCCTGCCCCCATCCTGGGCAGTGGTCACGACAGACGCGAGTCTGTCAGGGTGGGGAGCAGTTTTTCTCCACCACAGGGCTCAAGGGACGTGGACTCAGCAGGAATCCACCCTTCAGATCAATGTTCTGGAGATCAGGGCAGTGTATCTTGCCCTATTAGCCTTCCAGCAGTGGCTGGAAGGAAAACAGATCCGAATTCAGTCGGACAACTCCACAGCGGTGGCATACATCAACCACCAAGGAGGGACACGCAGTCGGCAAGCCTTCCAGGAAGTCAGGCGGATTCTGATGTGGGTAGAGGAAAGAGCATCCACCATATCAGCAGTTCACATCCCGGACGTAGAAAACTGGGAAGCAGACTTCCTCAGTCGCCAGGGCATGGACGCAGGGGAATGGTCCCTTCACCCGGACGTGTTTCAGGAAATCTGCCGCCGCTGGGGGGTGCCGGACGTCGACCTAATGGCGTCTCGGCACAACAACAAGGTCCCGACCTTCATAGCGCGGTCTCGCGATCAAAGAGCTCTGGCGGCAGACGCCTTAGTGCAAGATTGGTCGCAGTTCCGGCTCCCTTATGTGTTTCCACCTCTGGCACTCTTGCCCAGAGTGTTACGCAAGATCAGATCCGATTGCGGCCGCGTCATACTCGTCGCCCCAGACTGGCCGAGGAGGTCGTGGTACCCGGATCTGTGGCATCTCACGGTCGGCCAACCGTGGGCACTACCAGACCGTCCAGACTTACTGTCCCAAGGGCCGTTTTTCCATCGGAATTCTGCGGCCCTGAACCTGACTGTGTGGCCATTGAGTCCTGGATCCTAGCGTCTTCAGGATTATCCCAAGGGGTCGTGGCCACCATGAGACAGGCTAGGAAGTCCACTTCTGCTAAGATCTACCACAGAACGTGGAAGATTTTCTTATCCTGGTGCTCTGCACAAGGAGTATCTCCCTGGCCATTCGCGTTACCTGTCTTTCTTTCCTTCCTGCAATCTGGGTTGGAAAAGGGCTTGTCGCTCGGCTCCCTTAAAGGGCAAGTCTCGGCACTATCCGTGTTTTTTCAGAAGCGTCTAGCACGACTTTCTCAGGTGCGCACGTTCCTGCAGGGGGTTTGTCATATCGTACCTCCGTACAGGCGGCCGTTAGATCCGTGGGATCTAAACAAGGTCCTTGTTGCTCTCCAGAAGCCGCCCTTCGAGCCTCTGAGGGATGCGTCACTTTCTCGACTCTCACAGAAAGTGGCCTTTCTGGTAGCGGTCACGTCTCTTCGGAGAGTGTCCGAACTAGCAGCGCTGTCATCCAAGGCTCCTTTCCTGGTGTTCCACCAGGACAAGGTAGTGCTGCGCCCCATTCAGGAGTTTCTCCCTAAGGTGGTATCCTCTTTTCATCTTAATCAGGATATCTCCTTGCCTTCCTTTTATCCGCATGCAGTTCATCGGTATGAAAAGGATTTACATTTGTTGGATCTGGTGAGAGCACTCAATCTACATTTCCCGCACGGCGCCCCTGCGCCGCTCGGATGCACTCTTTGTCCTTGTCGCTGGTAAGCGCAAAGGGTCGCAGGCTTCCAAAGCCACCCTGGCTCGATGGATCAAAGAACCAATTCTTGAAGCCTACCGTTCTGCTGGGCTTCCGGTTCCATCAGGGCTGAAGGCCCATTCTACCAGAGCCGTGGGTGCGTCCTGGGCATTACGACACCAGGCTACGGCTCAACAGGTGTGCCAGGCAGCCACCTGGTCGAGTCTGCACACTTTCACCAAACATTATCAGGTGCATACCTATGCTTCGGCGGACGCCAGCCTAGGTAGAAGAGTCCTGCAGGCGGCAGTTGCCTCCCCGTAGGGGAGGGCTGTCTTTGCAGCTCTAACATGAGGTATTTCTTTACCCACCCAGGGACAGCTTTTGGACGTCCCAATCGTCTGGGTCTCCCAATGGAGCGCCGAAGAAGAAGGGAATTTTGTTACTTACCGTAAATTCCTTTTCTTCTAGCTCCTATTGGGAGACCCAGCACCCGCCCTGTTGTCCTTCGGGATTTTTGGTTGTTTTTCGGGTACACATGTTGTTCATGTTGAATGGTTTTCAGTTCTCCGACGTATCTTCGGAGTGAATTTGTTTAAACCAGTTATTGGCTTTCCTCCTTCTTGCTTTTGCACTAAAACTGGTGAGCCAGTGATCCCACTGGGGGTGTATAGCCAGAAGGGGAGGGGCCTTACACTTTTTAGTGTAATTGCTTTGTGTGGCCTCCGGAGGGCAGTGCTATACACCCAATCGTCTGGGTCTCCCAATAGGAGCTAGAAGAAAAGGAATTTACGGTAAGTAACAAAATTCCCTTCTTTTCGCGGCCTGTACCTCTTGTGGAGCTATGTTGCCTGCGGGATCCACCTACCCCCACTGTGATCAATGCTCGACTCCTGCCACGCTTGCTCAGCCGGAGCCTCGGGCACTTGTGGGCCCCTCGGCTCATGTAGATCCCCCGGCTCCCCCTGAGCAGTCTGCAGGGACAGAGTCACAGTCATTGGCCTCTTTCGCTGCAACACTCTCCCAGTCACTTTCTCAATCCATTGCACAGTCTATGGACAAATGGTCATCTAAGCTCCTTGAGGCTTTGCAGTCCAGACCGGGCCCTTCACAGGCCCCGGCCCCTGTTAGTTTGTCTCCTCCAGGCCCCTCTCGGTCCGCGCCGCAGCGTGCTCCCAGGATAGCCTCTAGGTCCCAGGCGGAGGACTCCTGCCCGGATCGCAGCCCCAGGCCGTCTAAGCGGCCTCGCTGTGACTCTTCCCCGGCCTCCTCACGCTGCTCTGGATCCCAGCTTGATGACTCTCAGGAGGACGAGGCGGACGTGGGAACTCAGGGCTCTGACCCTGACTTCACCCTTAACCTTGATGCCCCTGAGGGGGACGCCTTGGTAAATGATCTTATCTCGTCAATCAACCAGGTGCTGGATCTCTCACCCCCACCTCCTCCTGCAGAGGAGCCGGCTTCTCAGCAGGAGAAACACCAATTTCGATTCCCCAAACGTACGCGCAATACGTTTTTTGATCACTCTAACTTCAGGGACGCTGTCCAGAAGCCCAGAGCGGTCCTGGACAAGCGCTTTGCTAAACTGCACACTGACACGCGTTACCCCTTTTCACCTGAAGTCGTTAAGGGCTGGGCACACTCTCCCAAGGTGCATCCTCCAGTCTCTAGATTGGCTGCTAGGTCCGTCGTGTCTGTTGCCGATGGCGCATCCCTGAAGGATGCCACTGACAGACAGAGCTCTTGGTGAAGTCTATTTATGAGGCCACGGGCGCGTCTTTCGCCCCGGCCTTTGCGGCCGTGTGGGCTCTCCAAGCTATCTCGGCATGTCTGACTGAGATTAATGCCGTCACGCGGAATTCTGCTCCGCAGGTTTCTGCCTTGACCTCTCAGGCATCAGCATTTTCGTCCTACGCCATGAACGCCGTCCTGGACTCCGCTAGCCAGACGGCTGTGGCATGGTTACAGGATAGAGTTCAGCTCTCGACCTACGGCTCGTTTTTTCAGAACCTCCCCACCCCCCGCACAGGCCGACGCACTTTTTCAGGCAGTGGACGCTCTAAAGATAGAGGGAGTTGTGATTCCCGTTCCCCCTCAGGAACGTGGTCGCGGATTTTACTCCAACTTGTTCGTGGTGCCAAAAAAGGACGGGTCATTCCGTCCCGTTCTGGACCTCAAGCTGCTCAACAGACATGTGAGAACCAGACGGTTTCGGATGGAATCTCTCCGCTCGGTCATCGCCTCGATGTCACAAGGAGACTTCCTAGCATCGATCGACATCAAAGATGCTTATCTCCATGTGCCGATTGCACCCGAACATCGTTTCCTGCATTTTGCCATCGGGGACGAACACCTCCAGTTCGTGGCATTGCCTTTCGGCCTGGCGACAGCCCCACGGGTTTTCACCAAAGTCATGGCATCCGTCGTGGCGGTCCTGCACTCTCAGGCCCACTCTGTGATCCCTTACTTGGACGATCTCCTAGTCAGGGCCCCTTCTCTGGTGGCGTGTCAACAAAGTCTTACCATCACTCTGGCGACTCTCCAGCAGTTCGGGTGGATCATCAATTTCCCGAAATCCAAGTTGACGCCGACCCAATCACTGACTTACCTCGGGATGGAATTTCTTACCCAGCCAGCGTTAGTCATGCTACCGCGGGACAAAGAGCTTTCTCTGCAGGCGGGGGTGCAGTCACTTCTTCAGAGTCAGTCACACCCCTTAAGGCGCCTCATGCACTTCCTGGGGCAGATGGTGGCAGCTATGGAGGCAGTGCCGTTCGCGCAATTCCATCTACGGCCACTCCAATGGGACATTCTTCGCAAATGGGACAGGAGTGCTGCTTCCCTAGACAAGAACATCTCTTTCCCTCGCAACCAAAACATCACTTCAGTGGTGGCTCCTACCCACATCTCTGGCCCGGGGAAAATCCTTCCTACCCCCAACCTGGGCCGTGGTCACCACGGACGCGAGCCTGTCAGGTTGGGGAGCGGTTTTTCTCCACCACAGGGCTCAAGGAACCTGGACTCCGATAGAATCGTCCCTTCAGATCAATATCCTGGAGATAAGGGCAGTATATCTAGCACTATTGGCTTTCCATCGGTGGCTGGAGGGCAGGCAGATCCGAATCCAGTCGGACAACGCCACTGCCGTCGCCTACATCAACCACCAAGGCGGCACTCTCAGTCGTCAAGCTTTCCAGGAAGTCCGGCGGATTCTGCAGTGGGTGGAAGACACAGACTCCACCATCTCCGCAGTTCACATCCCGGGCGTAGAAAACTGGGAAGCAGATTTTCTCAGTCGTCAGGGCATGGACGCGGGGGAATGGTCTCTTCACCCAGACGTGTTTCGAGAGATCTGTCGCCGCTGGGGAACGCCGGACGTCGATCTCATGGCGTCACGACACAACAACAAGGTCCCGGCCTTCATGGCACGGTCTCAGGATCACAGAGCTCTGGCAGCGGACGCTTTGGTCCAGGATTGGTTGCAGTTTCGACTGCCATACGTGTTTCCCCCTCTGGCGATGCTGCCCAGGGTACTACGCAAGATCCGGTCCGAATGCCGTCGCGCTATTCTCGTCGCTCCAGACTGGCCGAGGCGGTCGTGGTATCCGGATCTGTGGCATCTCACGGTGGGTCAACCGTGGGCACTTCCAGACCGCCCAGACTTGCTGTCACAAGGCCCGTTTTTCCATCTGAATTCTGTGGCCCTCAACCTGACTGCGTGGCCATTGAGTCCTGGCTCCTAGTGTCTTCAGGGTTATCTCAGGATGTCATTGCCACCATGAGACAAGCCAGGAAACCAACGTCCGCCAAGATCTATTACAGGACTTGGCAAATCTTCTTATCCTGGTTCTCTGATAACGGTTTTCCTCCATGGCCGTTTGCATTAGCCACATTTCTTTCATTCCTACAATCTGGAATGGACAAGGGTTTGTCCCTCGGCTCTCTCAAGGGCCAAGTGTCGGCGCTCTCCGTGTTTTTTCAAACTCGTCTAGCCAGGCTTCCGCAGGTCCGCACGTTCCTGCAGGGGCTTTGCCACATGGTTCCACCTTACAAACGTCCGTTGGAACCTTGGGATCTTAACAGGGTCCTGACGGCTCTTCAAAAGCCGCCTTTTGAGCCGCTGCGGGATGTCTCTCTCTCTCCCGTCTTTCTCAGAAGGTGGCCTTCCTGGTGGCAGTCACATCACTTCGCAGAGTGTCTGAGCTTGCAGCGCTGTCATGCAAAGCCCCCTTCCTGGTTTTCCACCAGGATAAGGTGGTTCTGTGTCCTGTCCCGGAATTTCTCCCTAAGGTGGTATCCCCTTTTCATCTAAATCAGGATATCTCCTTGCCTTCCTTTTGCCCTAATCCAATTCACCAGTGTGAAAAGGATTTGCACTCTTTGGATCTAGTGAGAGCACTCCGGGTCTACGTGTCTCGCACGGCGCCCCTGCGCCGTTCAGACGCACTCTTTGTCCTTGTCGCTGGCCAGCGTAAGGGCTCTCAGGCCTCCAAGTCAACCTTGGCTCGGTGGATCAAGGAACAGATTCTCAAGGCCTACCGTACTTCTGGGCTTCCACTTCCTTCAGGGTTGAAAGCCCATTCTACCACTGTCGTAGGTGCGTCCTGGGCATTGCGGCACCGGGCGACGGCTCAGCAGGTGTGTCAGGCAGCTACGTGGTCTAGTCTGCACACTTTCACGAAGCACTATCAAGTGCATACCTATGCTTCGGCAGACGCCAGTCTAGGTAGGCGAGTCCTCCATGCGGCGGTTGCCCACCTGTAAAGAGGGGGCCGTTTTCGGCTCTTTTTATTGAGGTATTGCTTTACCCACCCAGGGACTGCTCTTGGACGTCCCAATTGTCTGGGTCTCCCAATGGAGCGACAAAGAGAAAGGGAATTTTGTTTACTTACCGTAAATTCCTTTTCTTCTAGCTCTTATTGGGAGACCCAGCACCCGCCCCTGTGCCCTTCGGGCTGGTTGTTCTTTTGTGTACACATGTTGTTGATGTTGATTTGTTCTTTGGGTTCATGGTCTTCAGTTCTCCGAACATCCTTCGGATTGAATTTACCCTAGACCAATTCATAAGTTTTCTCCTTCCTGCTTTTGCACCAAACTGAGGAGCCTGTGATGCACGGGAGGGTGTGTAGGCAGAGGGGAGGGATTACACTTTTTTAAAAGTGTAATACTTTGTGTGGCCTCCAGAGGCAGAAGCTATACACCCAATTGTCTGGGTATCCCAATAGGAGCTAGAAGAAAAGGAATTTACGGTAAGTAAACAAAATTCCCTTTTTTATATATAATTTTATACGGGAGCAATCCGTTCTGGGACTGTGCTTGTTAACCACGTTCCTCGTTCAGCAAAGCAAGGTTTCCCATAGGAAATCATTGCAATGCAGACAATTCCTTCCACAACTTGTTATATGTCCCATCCTGGTCCCCTATTGTATCATTCCACACATGCACAAACACACACACACGCACATATTATGCTCACCTTACCTTCCGTTCCATCGCCAGTCTCCTGGGACTTGTTGTTCTCCGGTACGGGCTGTGTATGGGTTACCATAACGACAAGGGAGGAACTTTCCCTGCCAGAGCGCTGACATCAAAGGCTGGAGACGCTTGCCTCTGATTGGCCAGCGCGCTGCCTTTGAGTAGCGGTGACAGGAAGTTCCTGCTTCGTCGTTATGGTTGCCGATGCACAGCCTGGAGTGGATCGGCGAACTACAGGACCCAGGAGGCCGGCGATGAAACTGAAGGTACAGATATTATGCTCACCTTACCTTCCGTTCCATCGCCGGCCTCCTGGGTCTCGTAGTTCGCCACGAGGACGTTGCAATGTACCCGGGAACAACAAGAACCATTAGGCCGGCAGTGGAACGGAAGGTAAGGTGAGCATAATAGTGTGTGTGTGTGTGTGTGTGTGTGTGTGTGTGTGTGTGTGTGTGTGTGTGTGTGGACTGCAAGTGCGGGTTAGAGCGCGGTGGATGTACGGAACCGGAAGTGTGTGCGGTGAGGATTTTGCTCGCATAGCAAAGCTTTCTAGTAAACAGAGTTACAAATTTACAGAAAGCTTTGCTTGTTAAGCGAAATTCTCGTTAAGTGGGTTACTCGTTAAGCGAGGTTCCACTGTATGTATGTGTGTATATAATATATATCTCTATCTATAATCTATCTATCTATATACACATACATACAAATATATATATATATATATATATATATATATATATATATATATATATATATATATATATATATATATATATATTTTTCTTTGTCGCTCCATTGGGAGACCCAGACAATTGGGTGTATAGGCTATGCCTCCGGAGGCCGCACAAAGTATTACACTAAAAGTGTAAAGCCCCTCCCCTTCTGCCTATACACCCCCCGTGCTCCCACGGGCTCCTCAGTTTTTTTGCTTTGTGCGAAGGAGGCAGACATGCACGCATAGCTCCACAGATTAGTCAGCAGCAGCTGCTGACTATGTCGGATGGAAGAAAAGAGGGCCCTTAACAGGGCCCCCAGCATGCTCCCTTCTCACCCCACTCTTGTCGGCGGTGTTGTTAAGGTTGAGGTATCCATTGCGGGTACGGAGGCTGGAGCCCACATGCTATTTTCCTTCCCCATCCCCCTTAGGGCTCTGGGTGAAGTGGGATCCTATCGGTCTCCAGGCACTGAGACCGTGCTCCATCCACAGCTCCTGAGGACCCTGCTGGATAGGAGCCGAGTATCGTTCAGGGACATGGCCCTGCTACTTTGAGGTATTCTGTGTCCCCGTGGGGACTGCGCACAGCAACACTCCAGCATTGCTGGGTGTGCTAGTGCACCGGGGACCGCGGCGCTGACCGCGTTTGTGCCATTATACACTGCAGCATCGCTGAGTGTGTTACTGTATGGGGACTACCGCGCTGACCGCCGCTGCCATTGTTATCACTGCGGCGCGGCTGGGACTGTTAGTGCGCCGGGGACTTCCGCGCAGACCGCGCTTATACGGCGGCCGCGCTTATAACTCGAGTCCCCAGCTTTTGGGCCTAGTCTCTTTTTCTTCCCGCCCCCAGCCCTGCCAGTCAGGGGAAGGGCGGGACGCTGTACAGCACGGCAGCACTGAGGGCTGGAGCATGCTTTGCATACTCCACCCCCCTCACTGTGCACAGTGGGGCACCAGTTCCCGCACTTTCTGGGTCACGCCCACGGCTCCCTCCTCTCCTCAGGACGCCGGCAGCCATTCCTGTCAGCTCCTCGGACGCTGCAGAGGGGAGACAAGCTCTGGGGGACCCAGGCAGGGATTCTGGTGGCCACACAACCGCTTTAAGCGGGCGGTAAGCAGCACCTCAGGTGCTGGCCCCACTTGGTGCAGAAGTGTATTTATAGTTTATATGTTTATAGGCTATACTTTACACTGTATGGTGCACAGTTGATTTCTGGCTATATACCCTGTTGTGTTGCTCAAAGGAGACAACAGCATGGCGCCCACAAGAAGCAGGGGTGCCAAAACACAGGCTTACTATGCTGCCTGCGCCGCATGTACAACCTCGCTACCGGCAGGTTCCACTGACCCTCATTGTGTGCACTGCTCGGCCCCTGTGGCACTTACTCAGCCGGAGCCTCTGCTAAGGGGGGCCCAGGGGGAACAACCAGCTAACACTGTCCAGGTGACAGGGACGGAGTTTGCAGTTTTTACTGACAGACTTTCTGAGACTATGGCCAAGATTCTAGAAGCTTTGCAGTCCAGACCGGTATCTCAGACCATGGGCACTGTGGAATCACTGCCCCCTGGTTCCCCTCAGTCGGAACAACAATGTTCCCCCGGGGTGTCTCATAGATCCCAGGGTGAGGTCTCTAACATGGACCGCAGCCCCAGACCGCCTAAGCGAGCTCGCTGGGAAATCCCCTCGACCTCAAGACTCTGTTCAGGGTCTCAGAGGGATGACTCTCTGTATGATGAAGCTGAGGTAGCTGATCAGGATTCTGATCCTGAGGCCGCTCTCAACCTTGATACTCCTGATGGTGACGCCATAGTGAATGATCTTATCGCGTCCATACATCAAATGTTGGATATTTCTCCCTCGGCTCCTCCAGCGGAGGAGTCAGCCTCTCAGCAGGAGAAATTCCGTTTCAGGTTCCCCAAGCGTACAACGAGTATGTTTCTGGATCACTCCGATTTCAGAGAGGCAGTCCAGAAACACCGAGTTTGTCCAAATAAGCGTTTTCCCAAGCGCCTTAAGGATACACGTTATCCCTTCCCCCTGACGTGGTCAAGGGCTGGACTCAGTGTCCCAAGGTGGATCCTCCAATCTCCAGACTGGCGGCTAGATCCTTAGTTGCAGTTGAAGATGGGGCTTCGCTCAAGGATGCCACTGACAGACAGATGGAGCTCTGGTTGAAATCCATCTATGAAGCTATCGGCGCGTCTTTTGCTCCAGCATTCGCAGCCGTATGGGCACTCCAAGCTATCTCAGCGGGTCAAGCGCAAATTGACGCACTCACACGTACGTCTGCGCCGCAAGTGGCGTCCATAACTTCTCAAACGTCGGCATTTGCGTCCTACGCTATTAATGCTGTCCTGGACTCTGCGAGCCGTACGGCGGTTGCAGCCGACAATTCGGTGGCAATACGCAGGGCCTTGTGGCTACGGGAATGGAAGGCAGATTCGGCTTCCAAAAAGTGCTTAACCGGTTTGCCATTTTCTGGCGACCGTTTGTTTGGTGAGAGGCTGGATGAGATCATCAAACAATCCAAGGGAAAGGAAACATCCTTACCCCAGTCCAAACCAAAATTACCCCAACAGAGGAGGGGACAGTCGAGGTTTCGGTCCTTTCGGGGTGCGGGCAGGTCCCAATTCTCCTCGTACAAAAGGCCTCAGAAGGATCAGAGGAACTCCGATCCATGGCGGTTTAAGTCACGCCCTAAAAAGACCGCTGGAGGTGCCGCTACCAAGGCGGCTTCCTCATGACTTACGGCCTCCTCACACCGCATCCTCGGTCGGTGGCAGGCTCTCCCGCTTTTCCGACATTTGGCTGCCACAGGTAAAAGACCGTTGGGTGAGAGACATCCTGTCTCACTGTTACAGGATAGAGTTCAGCTCTCGTCCTCCGACTCGATTTTTCAGAACATCTCCGCCTCCCGAGCGAGCCGATGCTCTTCTGCAGGCGCTGGGCACTCTGAAGGCAGAAGGAGTGGTGGTCCCCGTTCCTCTTCAGCAACAGGGTCACGGTTTTTACTCCAACCTGTTTGTGGTTCCAAAGAAGGACGGGTCTTTCCGTCCTGTCCTGGACCTAAAACTGCTCAACAAACACGTAAAGACCAGGCGGTTCCGGATGGAATCCCTCCGCTCCGTCATCGCCTCAATGTCCCAAGGAGATTTCCTTGCATCGATCGATATCAAAGATGCTTTTCTTCAGCGCTCTATTGGGAGACCCAGACGATTGGGGTATAGCTACTGCCCTCCGGAGGCCACACAAAGCACTACACTAAAAAGTGCAAGGCCCCTCCCCCTCTGGCTATACCCCCCCGTGGTATCACGGGTTCTCCAGTTTTAGCTTTGTGTGCGAAGGAGGTCAGACATCCACGCATAGCTCCACAGATTTTAGTCAGCAGTAGCTGCTGACTATTTCGGATGGAAGAAAAGAGGACACATATAGTGTCCCCAGCATGCTCCCTTCTCACCCCTGGATGGTGTTGTAAGGTTGAGGTACCTATTGCTGGTACGGAGGCTGGAGCCCACATGCTGCTTTCCTTCCACATCCCCCTGAGGGGCTCTGAGGAAGTGGGATCCTGCCGGCCTCAAAGCTCTGACGCCGGGCTCCATCCACAGACCCATTTGAACCTGCTGGATGTGGAGCTGGAGTACCGTTCAGGGACATGGCCCTGCACCATTACAGGTACTCTGTGTCCCCGTACACACAGGCACAGCACACTCCAGACTTGCTGGGTGTGCTAGTGCGCCGGGGACAGTAAAGGGTTACAGTCACTGCAGCTTTGCTGAGTGACTTTGTGTTTTGGGAACTACCGCGCCGGACGCTCCGGGAGCGGCGGCGCGGCTGGGACTTGTAGTTCGCCGGGGACTGGGCGCCGACCGCGCTTTTACGGCGGCGGCGCTTATAACTCCAGTCCCCGGCTTCTGCGGCCTAGTGCCGCTTCGTTCCCGCCCCCTCCCTGTCACTCAGGGAAGGGGACAGGCGCTGAGCAATCAGCAGCGCCGAGGGCTGGAGCCTTTTTACATGCTCCAGCCCTCTCACTGCACTCTGTCGGACGCCGGATTCCCGCTCTGCCTTGGGGGCACGCCCACGGCCCGCCCCTACTCACACGAGCTGGGGAAGAAGCCGGCAGCCATTGCTGCAGAGCTCGGGGCACCAAGGCAGGACAGTGGCGATCATACACCCGCTTATAGGCGGGCGGTAAGAGGCACACATAGTGCTGACCACGATATAACTGCATGTATACATGTGTTGTTTTTAACTACATAGGTCGCTATATGCCCGCTTGGGGAGCGACACATCAGCAGCAGGAAAGCAGGTGTGCTAGAGCACAGGCTTTCTAGGCTGCTTGTTTTGCACGACTGAGGTGTTCATTTGTGTTTATGCTGATATGCTATACATTGCACTGTACAGTCGCTAGTCTTAGCTATATTCTTCTGGAATGGCTAGACTACAGCAGCAGAAAACCAAGGGTGCTGGGGCACAGGTTTTTTTCTATGCTGCTTGTATTGCATGGGCTGCAGTGTGCATTTGTACTTGTGCTTGTATGCTATACATTGCACTGTATGGTCACTCTTCTGGGCTATATTCCCCTAGATGACCAGTCTACAGCAGCAGAAGAGCAGAGGTGCAAGGGCACAGGCTTCTATGCTGCTTGGATTGCATGTGCTGCAGTGTTCATTTGTACTTGTGCTTGTATGCTATACATTGCACTGTAGGGTCACTCTTCTGGGCTATATTCCCCTAGATGACTAGTATACAGCAGCAGAAGAGCAGGGGTGCCAGGGCACAGGCTTCTATGCTGCTTGTATTGCTTGTGCTGCATGGTCATTTGTACTTTATGCCTGTATGCTATACATTGCAATGTACGGTCACCAATCTTGGCTATATACTTCTAGATAGCTAGTCGGCAGCGGCAAAAAAGCAACACAGTTTTCAGTGCTGTTTTTACTACATGGGATGCTGTTCATGACACCGTCCCATTGTGTGCATGCTCCCCTGTAGCACGTCGTCTGCCGGGGTCTCTAGCACTTCGTCTGCCGGGGCTCTACTAGTTGTGGCCAAAGAAACCTCCTGTCAACCCTGTCCATGGACAGGGACGGAGTAGTCATAATATAGAGACTTGCACCCATGGGCAATCTACTTGAACAAAAGGCAGCTCTTCAGGGCTTTGATACTGACATCGCTCTCAATCCGGATACACAGGGTGGTAACGCCATACGGAATGATCCTATACCGTCCACCAATGGAAGGTTGGATCTTTCTCCCTCAGCTCCCCCAGTGGAGATAGGAGACGAACAGGAGAAGTTCCTTTTCAGTGTCTCACGCAGATATTGAGTTTTTTTCTGGCCACGCTGACTTCAGAGAAGCAGTCCAGGAACACCACGCTTACCAGATAAGCGTCTTCTCCAAACGTTTTTAGGATACACGTTATCCCTTTTTTCCCCTGACGTGGTCAGCGCTGGACCCAGGGTCCAAAGGTGGATTCTCCAATCTCCAGGCTTGCATATAGAGCCATAGTTGCACTGGAGATGGGGCTTCACTTCAAGATGCCATTCACAGACAGATGGACTCTGGTTGAAATCTGTCTAGGAGGCTATCGGCGTGTCGGTTGCTCCGGCATCCACAGCCGTATTGGCAACCTAACCTTTTCTGCTGTTCTTGCGCAGCTGACCTTGAGCAGGGACATCTGTACCGCAGAGGCGTCCGTAACCCCGCAATGTCTGCACTGCGACTTACCCTGTTAATGCTGTCCTAAAAGTACAGTCGAGGTTTCGGTCCTTCCCAAGCTCCGGCAGGTCCCAATTGTCCTCGTGCAAAAGGGCTACAAAACCTCAGACGGGCTCAGATTCCGGCCGGGCTCAATCTCGCCCAAGGATGGCCGTCGGAGGAACCGCTACCAAGGCGGTCTCCTCAGGACTCTCAGCTCTCTCTCTCTCTCTCTCCGCATCCGCGGTTGATGGCAGACTCCCCCGCCTTTGGCGACATTTAGCTGCCACAGGTCACAGACCGGTGGGTGACGGACATTGTGCTCACGTGCACAGGACAGTGTTCTGTTCTCGTCCTCCGACTCCATTCTTCAGAACGGCCCCACCTCTCCACCGAGCAGATGCCCTGCTGCAGCCGGTGGACGCTCTAAGAGCAGAAGGAGTGGTGATCCCTGTCCCCCCTCAGGAACGAGGGCGAGGGTTTGTACTCCAATCTCTTTGTGGCTCCAAAAATGGACGGTTCCTTCCGTCCTGTTCTGGTTCTGAAACTGCTCAACGAGCATGCGAACGCCAGGCGGTTCCGGATGGGATCCCTCCGATCCGTCATTGCCTCAATGTCTCGAGGGGACTTCCTTGCCTCAACAGACATCAAAGATGCCTATCTCCACGTGCCAATTGCTACGGAGCACCAACGTTTTCTACGTTTTGTGATAGGAGACGAACATCTTCTGTTCGTAGCTCTGCCATTCAGTCTGGCGACAGCCCCACGGGTGGGCACCAAGGTCATGGCAGCAGTGGTAGCAGTCTTGCACTCTCACGGACACCCGGTGATTCCGTACTTGGACGATCTACTCGTCAAAGCAACCTCCCTCGAGGCATGCCAACGCAGCCTGAATGTTACGCTGGAGACTCTCCAGACTTTCGGGTGGATCATCAATTTGGCAAGGTCAAATCTGTCTCCGACTCAATCACTAACGTATCTCGGCATGGAGTTTCATACTCTATCAGCCATAGTGAAGCTTCCGCTGAACCAGCAGCGTTCACTGCGGACAGAGGTGCAGTCTCTCCTTCAAGGCCAGTCGCACCCCTTAAGGCGCCTCATGCACTTCCTAAGGAAGATGGTGGCAGCCATCGAGGCAGTTCTCTTTGCGCAGTTTCATCTGCGCCAACGGCAATGGGACATTCTCCGCCAATGGGATGGGCAGTCAACCTCCCTGGACGGGAAGTCTCCCTTTCCCTGACGGCCGAGGACTCTCTGCAATAGTGGCTTATTCCCACCTCATTGCCATAGCCCCCATCCTGGGCAGTGGTCACGACAGATACGAGTCTGTCAGGGTGGGGAGCAGTTTGTCTCCGCCACATGGCTCAGGGGACGTGGACTCAGCAGGAGTCCACCCTTCAGTTCGATGTGCTGGAAATCGGGGCAGGGTATCTTACCCTATTAGCTTTCCAAAAGTGGCTAGAAGGGAGCAGATCCGAATCCAGTCGGACATCTCCACAGCGGTGGCATACATCAACCACCAAGGAGGGACACGCAGTCAGCAGCCTTCCAGGAAGTCCGGCGAATCCTCATGTGGGTGGAGGACACAGCATCCACCATATCCGCAGTTCACATCCCGGGCGTAGAAAACTGGGAAGCAGGCTTCCTCAGTCGCCAGGGCATGGACGCGGGGGAATGGTCCCTTCACCCGGACGTGTTTCAGGAAATCTGTTGCCGCTGGGGGGGGGGCCGGACGTCGACCTAATGGCGTCTCGGCACACCAACAAGGTCCCGGCATTTATGGCACGATCGCGCGATCACAGAGCTCTGGCGGCAGACGCCTTAGTGCAAGATTGGTCGTAGTTCCGGCTCACATATGTGTTTCCACCTCTGGCACTCTTGCCCAGAGTACTGCGCAAAAATCAGATCCGATTGCAGCCGCGTCATACTCGTCGCACCAGACTGGCCGAGGAGATCGTGGTACCCGGATCTGTGGCATCTCACGGTCGGCCGACCGGGGTCACTACCAGACCGACCAGACTTACTGTATCAAGGGCCGTTTTCTCCATCGGAATTCTGCGGCCCTGAACCTGACTGTGTGGCTTGTGTGTCCTGGATCCTAGCGTCTCCAGGATTATCCCAAGGGGTCGTTGCCACCATGAGACAGGCTAGGAAGCCCACGTCTGCTAAGATCTACCACAGAACGTGGAAGGTTTTCTTAATCTGGTGCTCTACTCAGGGAGTGTCTCCCTGGCCATTTGCATTGCCTATCTCTCTTTCCTTCCTACAATAGGAGTTAGAAAAGGGCTTGTCGCTAGACTCCCTCAAAGGGCAAGTCTCAGCACTATCCGTGTTTTTTCAGAAGCGTCTAGCACGTCTTTCTAAGGTGCGCACGTTCCCGCAGGGGGTTTGTCATATCGTACCCCCGTACAAGCGGCCGTTGGATCCATGGGATCTGAACAGGGTTCTAGTTGCTCTCCAGAAGCCGCCTTTCGAGCCTCTGAAGGAAGTTTCCTTTTCTCGCCTGTCACAGAAGGTGGCGTTTCTCGTTGCGATCACATCGCTTCGGCGAGTGTCTGAGCTGGCAGCTCTGTCATCCAAGGCTCCCTTCCTGGTGTTTCACCAGGACAAGGTAGTGCTGCGCATCATTCCGGAGTTTCTCCCTAAGGTAGTATCCTCGTTTCATCTTAATCAGGATATCTCCTTACCGTCCTTTTGCACTCATCCGGTTCACCGGTATGAGAATGATTTACCTTTGCTAGATCTGGTGAGAGCACTCAGAATCTACATTTCACGCACGGCGCCCGTACGCCGTTCCGATGCTCTTGTCGCTGGTACGCGCAAGAGGTTGCAGGCTTCTAAAGCCACCCTGGCTCGATGGATCAAAGAACCAATTCTGGAAGCCTACCGTTTTGCAGGGCTTCCGGTTCTTTCAGGGCTGAAAGCCCATTCAACCAGAGCCGTGAGTGCGTCCTGGGCGCTACGACACCAGGCTTCGGCTCAACAGGTGTGCCAGGCAGCTACCTGGTCGAGTCTGCACACTTTCACCAAACATTATCAGGTGCATACCTATGCTTCGGCGGATGCCAGCTTAGGTAGAAGAGTCCTGCAGGCGGCAGTGACATCCCCGTAGGGGAGGGCTGTTTTGCAGCTCTAACATGAGGTATCTCTTTACCCACCCAGGGACAGCTTTTGGACGTCCCAATCGTCTGGGTCTCCCAATAGAGCGCTGAAGAAGAAGGGAATTTTGTTACTTACCGTAAATTCCTTTTCTTCTAGCTCTTATTGGGAGACCCAGCACCCGCCCTGTTGTCCTTCGGGATTTCTTGGTTGTTTGCGGGTACACATGTTGTTCATGTTGAACGGTTTTTCAGTTCTCCGACGTTATTCGGAGTTAATTTGTTTAAACCAGTTATTGGCTTCCTCCTTCTTGCTTTGGCACTAAAACTGGAGAACCCGTGATACCACGGGGGGGTATAGCCAGAGGGGGAGGGGCCTTGCACTTTTTAGTGTAGTGCTTTGTGTGGCCTCCGGAGGGCAGTAGCTATACCCCAATCGTCTGGGTCTCCCAATAAGAGCTAGAAGAAAAGGAATTTACGGTAAGTAACAAAATTCCCTTCTATCTCCACGTACCGATTGCTCCAGAGCATCAGCGCTTCCTGCGCTTCGCCATAGGAGACGAACACCTTCAGTTCGTGGCACTGCCGTTCGGCCTGGCGACAGCCCCACGGGTTTTCACCAAGGTCATGGCTGCAGTAGTGGCGGTCCTCCACTCTCAGGGTCACTCGGTGATCCCTTACTTAGACGATCTGCTGGTCAAGGCTCCCTCTCAAGAGGCATGCCAGCACAGCATCACCGCTACTCTGGAGACTCTCCAGAGTTTCGGGTGGATCATCAATTTTCCAAAGTCAAATCTGACACCGGCCCAATCGCTGACATATCTTGGCATGGAGTTTCATACCCTCTCAGCGATAGTGAAGCTTCCGCTGAACAAGCAGCGTTGACTACAGACGGGGGTGCAATCTCTCCTTCAGGGTCAGTCACACCCCTTGAGGCGCCTCATGCACTTCCTGGGGAAGATGGTGGCAGCAATGGAGGCAGTCCCTTTCGCGCAGTTTCACCTGCATCCTCTTCAATGGGACATCCTACGCAAATGGGACAGGAAGCAGACGTCCCTCGACAGGAGCGTCTCCCTCTCTCAGGCAACCAAAGCTTCCCTTCGGTGGTGGCTTCATCCCACTTCAGTATCGAAGGGGAAATCCTTCCTACCCCCATCCTGGGCGGTGGTCACGACGGACGCGAGTCTGTCAGGGTGGGGAGCGGTCTTTCTCCACCACAGGGCTCAGGGGACTTGGACTCAGACAGAGTCTTCCCTTCAGATCAATGTTCTGGAGATAAGGGCAGTGTATCTTGCCCTAAAAGCGTTCCAGCAGTGGCTGGAAGGCAAGCAGATCCGAATTCAGTCGGACAACTCCACAGCGGTGGCTTACATCAACCACCAAGGAGGAACACGCAGTCGGCAAGCCTTCCAGGAAGTCCGGCGGATTTTGATGTGGGTGGAAGCCACGGCCTCCACCATCTCCGCAGTTCACATCCCGGGCGTGGAAAACTGGGAAGCGGATTTTCTCAGTCGCCAGGGCATGGACGCAGGGGAATGGTCCCTTCACCCGGACGTGTTTCAGGAGATCTGTTGCCGCTGGGGGATGCCGGACGTCGACCTAATGGCGTCCCGGCACAACAACAAGGTCACGGCATTCATGGCACGTTCTCACGATCACAGAGCTCTGGCGGCAGACGCCTTAGTTCAGGATTGGTCGCAGTTTCAACTCCCTTATGTGTTTCCTCCGCTGGCACTGTTGCCCAGAGTGTTACGCAAGATCAGGGCCGACTGCCGCCGCACCATCCTCGTCGCTCCAGACTGGCCGAGGAGGTCGTGGTACCCGGATCTGTGGCATCTCACGGTCGGCCAACCGTGGGCACTACCAGACCGACCAGACTTGCTGTCTCAAGGGCCGTTTTTCCATCTGAATTCTGTGGCCCTCAACCTGACTGTGTGGCCATTGAGTCCTGGATCTTAGCGTCTTCAGGATTATCTCAAGAGGTCATTGCCACTATGAGACAGGCCAGGAAACCAACGTCCGCTAAGATCTACCACAGGACGTGGAAAATATTCCTGTCGTGGTGCTCTGATAAGGGTTTTTCTCCCTGGCCATTTGCCTTGCCCACTTTTCTGTCCTTTCTTCAGTCCGGATTGGAAAAGGGTTTGTCGCTTGGCTCCCTTAAGGGACAAGTCTCTGCGCTCTCTGTGTTTTTTCAGAAGCGCTTGGCCAGACTTCCACAGGTACGCACGTTCCTGCAGGGGGATTGTCACATCGTCCCTCCTTACAAACGTCCGTTGGAACCCTGGGATCTGAACAGGGTGCTGATGGTTCTTCAGAAACCACCGTTCGAGCCAATGAGGGATATTTCTCTCGCACGCCTTTCGCAGAAAGTGGTTTTCCTAGTAGCAGTCACTTCACTTCGGAGAGTGTCTGAGCTAGCAGCATTGTCATGCAAAGCCCCTTTCCTGGTGTTTCACCAGGACAAGGTGGTTCTGCGTCCGGTTCCGGAATTTCTCCCTAAGGTGGTATCCCCCTTTCATCTCAATCAGGATATCTCCTTACCCTCTTTTTGCCCTCATCCAATTCACCAATGTGAAAAGGATTTGCACTTGTTAGATCTGGTGAGAGCACTCAGACTCTACATTTCTCGTACGGCGCCCCTGCGCCGCTCGGATGCACTCTTTGTCCTTGTCGCTGGCCAGCGTAAAGGGTCACAGGCTTCCAAATCAACCCTGGCTCGGTGGATCAAGGAACCAATTCTAGAAGCTTACCGTTCAGCTGGGCTTCCGGTTCCCTCAGGGCTGAAGGCCCATTCTACCAGAGCCGTGGGTGCGTCCTGGGCCTTGAGGCACCAGGCTACGGCTCAGCAGGTGTGTCAGGCGGCTACCTGGTCGAGCCTGCACACTTTCACGAAACACTATCAGGTGCATACCTATGCTTCGGCGGATGCCAGCCTAGGTAGGCGAGTCCTTCAGGCGGCGGTTGCCCACCTGTAGGACGGAGCCGTTACGGCTCTATTATGAGGTATTATTTACCCACCCAGGGACTGCTTTTGGATGTCCCAATTGTCTGGGTCTCCCAATGGAGCGACAAAGAAGAAGGGAATTTTGTTTACTTACCGTAAATTCCTTTTCTTCTAGCTCCAATTGGGAGACCCAGCACCCGCCCCTGTTTTTTTGTGTACAAATGTTGTTCATGTTGAATGGTTTCAGTTCTCCGATATTCCTTCGGATTGAATTTACTTTAAACCAGTTTATAATTTTTTCCTCCTTCTTGCTTTTGCACCAAAACTGAGGAGCCCGTGGGAGCACGGGGGGTGTATAGGCAGAAGGGGAGGGGCTTTACACTTTTAGTGTAATACTTTGTGTGGCCTCCGGAGGCATAGCCTATACACCCAATTGTCTGGGTCTCCCAATTGGAGCTAGAAGAAAAGGAATTTACGGTAAGTAAACAAAATTCCCTTCATTTCTTTGTCGCTCCATTGGGAGACCCAGACAATTGGGGTGTATAGCTTCTGCCTCCGGAGGCCACACAAAGTATTACACTTTAAAAAGTGTAACCCCTCCCCTCTGCCTATACACCCTCCCGTGCATCACGGGCCCATCAGTTTTTTGCTTTGTGTTCAAGGAGGCAGACACATTCACGCAAGCTCCACATTTTAGTCAGCAGCAGCTGCTGACTTTATCGGATGGAAGAAAAGAGGGCCCCTAACAGGGCTCCCGGCATGCTCCCTTCTCACCCCACTCTGGTCGGCGGTGCTGTTAAGGTTGAGGTACCCATTGCGGGTACAAAGGCTGGAGCCACATGCAGTTATCCTTCCCCATCCCTTAGGGGCTCTGGGAGAAGTGGGATCCTAACCGGTCACCATGCACTGGGACCGGGCTCCCTCCGCAGCCCCTGGGGGAATCTGACGGACAGGAGACCGGGTATCATCAGGGACAACAGCTCTGGGAGGGCCAGGCAGGGAATCTGGTGGACACACAACCGCTGAGGGCGGTCGGTAAGCCGCACCGGTTACCAGGTGCTGGTCCCCCCGGGTGCCGAAGTGTATATATATATCCATATATTGTATACATTTGCTCTGTTCGGCCGCATTATTTGCTTTTGGCTATATACCCTCACTGATTGCTCTAAGAGGAGACAACAGCATGTCGTCCGCAAAAAGCAAGGGTGCCAAGGCACAGGCTTATTTTGCAACCTGTACCTCTTGTGCGGCTATGTTACCTGCAGGTTCCACATACCCTCATTGTGTGCAATGCTCGGCCCCTGTGACACTCACTCAGCCGGAGCCTCAGCCACTGGTGGGACCCTCGGCCCAGGTAGAACCACCGGCTACCACTGTCCAGGTGGCAGGGACAGAGTTTGCAGTGTTGGCTGAGAAACTTTCTGAGTCACTTTCACAATCCATGGCTCAGTCTATGGACAGATGGTCTGCTAAGATACTTGAAGCTTTGCAGTCCAGACCGGTAACACAGGCCCCGGGCACTGTTGAATCATTGCCCCCAGGCCCCCCTCGGTCGGCGCAGCAAAGTGCTCCTGGGGTGACTCCTAGGTCCCACGGTGAGGACTCCGACACGGACCGCAGTCCCAGACCGGCTAAGCGGGCTCGCTGGGAGCTTCCCTCGACTTCATCACACTGCTCAGGGTCTCAGCATGAGGACTCTCTGGAGGATGAAGCGGAGGTGGCAGATCAGGGCTCTGATCCTGACGCTGCTCTCAATCTTGGTACACCTGAAGGGGACGCCATAGTAAATGACCTTTATAGCGTCCATCAACCAGGTGCTAGAACTTTCTCCTCCAACTCCTCCGATTGAGGAGTCAGCTTCTCAGCAGGAGAAATTCCAATTTAGGTTTCCCAAACGTACACGGAGTGCGTTTTTCGATCACTCCAACTTCAGAGATACAGTCCAGAAACACCGAGCATTTCCGGACAAGCGCTTTACTAAGCGCCTTAATGGCACACGTTACCCCTTCCCCACTGACGTAGTTAAGGGTTGGGCTCAGTGTCCCAAGGTGGATCCTCCAGTCTCTAGACTGACGGCTAGATCCATAGTAGCAGTGGCAGATGGTTCATCGCTCAAGGATGCCACTGACAGGCAAATAGAGCTCCTGATGAAATCCATCTATGAAGCCATAGGCGCGTCTTTTGCTCCAGCATTCGCAGCCGTATGGGCACTCCAAGCTATCTCAGCTTGTCTGTCTGAGATTAATGCAGTCACACGTGCCTCTACTCCGCAGGTTGTGTCTCTAACCTCTCAGGCGTCGGCTTTTTCGTCCTACGCCATGAACGCCGTCCTGGACTCTGCGAGCCGTACAGCGGTAGCATCCGCCAATTCAGTGGCAGTTCGCAGGGCCATGTGGCTACGCGAATGGAAGGCAGACTCTGCTTCCAAGAAGTTCTTAACCGGTTTGCCATTTTCTGGCGACCGTCTGTTTGGCGAGCAATTGGATGAAATTATTAAACAATCCAAGGGAAAGGACTCGTCCTTACCCCAGTCCAAACCAAACAGACCTCAGCAGCGGAAGATACAACCGAGGTTTCGGTCCTTTCGGCCCTCAGCCAGGTCTCAATTCTCCACGTCCAACAGGCCACAGAAGGGCCAGAGGAACTCTGCTTCATGGAGTTCTAAGTCACGTCCTAAAAAGACCGCCGGAGGAACCGCCCCCAAGGCGGCCTCATCATGACTTTCGGCCTCCCCAAACCGCATCCTCGGTCGGTGGCAGGCTCTCCCGCTTTTGCGACGCCTGGTTGCCACATGTCCAAGACCGATGGGTGAGAGACATTCTGTCTCACGGTTACAGGATAGAGCTCAGCTCTCGTCCTCCGACTCGTTTCTTCAGAACATCTCCGCCCCCAGAGCGAGCCGATGCTCTTTTTCAGGCGGTGAACACTCTGAAGGCAGAAGGAGTGGTGATCCCTGTTCCCCTTCAAGAATGTGGTCGCGGTTTTTACTCCAACTTGTTTGTGTTGCCAAAAAAGGACGGATCATTCCGTCCCGTTCTGGACCTCAAACTGCTCAACAGACACGTGAAAACCAGACTGTTCCGGATGGTATCTCTCCTCTCCGTCATCGCCTCGATGTCCCAAGGAGACTTCCTAGCATCAATCGACATCAGGGATGCTTATCTCCACGTGCCGATTGCACCAGAGCATCAGCGCTTCCTGCGTTTCGCCATCGGAGACGAACACCTTCAGTTCGTGGCACTGCCTTTCGGCCTGGCGACAGCCCCACGGGTCTTCACCAAGGTCATGGCAGCAGTGGTGGCAGTCCTACACTCTCAGGGACACTCGGTGATCCCTTACTTAGACGATCTTCTAGTCAAGGCACCCTCCCGGGTGGCATGCCAACACAGCCTGAACACCGCTCTGGAGACTCTCCAGAGGTTCGGGTGGATCATCAATTTCCCAAAGTCAAAATTGACACCGACCCAATCGCTAACTTACCTCGGGATGGAGTTTCATACTCTCTCAGCGATAGTGAAGCTCCCGCTGGACAAACAGTGTTCACTACAGACAGGGGTGCAATCTCTCCTTCGAGCCCAGTCACACCCCTTGAGGCGGTGATGGGAAGATGGTGGCAGCAATGGAGGCAGTTCCATTTGCGCAGTTTCATCTGCGTCCACTCCAATGGGACATTCTCCGCAAATGGGACAGGAGGTCGACGTCCCTCGACAGGCACATCTCCCTTTCTCGGGCAGCCAAAGCCTCGGCTTCTTCCCACTTCTCTGTCGAAAGGAAAATCCTTCCTGCCCCCATCCTGGGCTGTGGTCACGACGGACGCGAGTCTGTCAGGGTGGGGAGCGGTCTTCCTCCACCACAGGGCTCAGGGAACCTGGACTCACACAGAGTCCTCCCTTCAGATCAATGTTCTGGAGATAAGGGCAGTGTATCTCGCCTTAAAGGCGTTCCAGCTGTGGCTGGAAGGCAGGCAGATCCGAATTCAGTCGGACACCGCCATGGCGGTGGCGTACATCAACCACCAAGGCGGCACACGCAGTCGTCAAGCCTTCCAAGAAGTCCGGCGGATTCTGCTGTGGGTGGAAGCCATAGCCTCCACCATCTCCGCAGTTCACATCCCGGGCGTAGAAAACTGGGAAGCAGACTTTCTCAGTCGCCAGGGCATGGACGCAGGGGAATGGTCTCTTCACCCGGACGTGTTTCAAGAGATCTGTTGCCGCTGGGGAACGCCGGACGTCGACCTAATGGCGTCCCGGCACAACAACAAGGTCCCGGCATTCATGGCACGGTCTCAAGATCACAGAGCTCTGGCGGCAGACGCATTAGTTCAGGATTGGTCGCAGTTTCGACTGCCTTATGTATTTCCCCCTCTGGCACTGCTGCCCAGAGTGTTACGCAAGATCAGGGCCGACTGCCGCCGCGCCATCCTCATCGCCCCAGACTGGCCGAGGAGGTCGTGGTACCCGGATCTGTGTCATCTCACGGTGGGTCAACCATGGGCACTACCAGACCGACCAGACTTGCTGTCTCAAGGGCCGTTTTTCCATCTGAATTCTGCGGCCCTCAACCTGACTGTGTGGCCATTGAGTCCTGAATCCTAGCGTCTTCAGGGTTATCTCAAGAGGTCATTGCCACTATGAGACAGGCCAGGAAACAAACGTCCGCCAAGATCTACCACAGGACGTGGAGGATCTTCTTATCTTGGTGCTCTGATCAGGGTTTTATTCCCTGGCCCTTTGCCTTGCCCACTTTTCTGTCTTTCCTTCAATCCGGAATGGACAAGGGTTTGTCTCTCTGCTCTCTCAAGGGACAGGTATCGGCGCTTTCCGTGTTTTTTCAAAAGCGTCTAGCCAGGCTTCCGCAGGTACGCACGTTCCTGCAGGGGGTTTGCCACATAGTCCCACCTTACAAGCGTCCGCTAGAACCCTGGGATCTTAACAGGGTGCTAACGGCTCTTCAGAAACCACCTTTCGAGCCGATGAGGGATGTTTCTCTTTCACGCCTTTCGCAGAAGGTGGTCTTCCTAGTGGCAGTCACATCACTTCGGAGAGTGTCTGAGCTAGCAGCGCTGTCATGCAAAGCCCCCTTCCTGGTGTTTCACCAGGATAAGGTGGTTCTGCGTCCGGTCCCGGAATTTCTCCCTAAGGTGGTATCCCCTTTTCATCTCAATCAGGATATCTCCTTGTCTTCCTTACCTTCTTTTTGTCCCAATCCAGTTCACCAATGTGAAAAGGATTTGCACTTGTTAGATCTCGTGAGAGCACTACGACTCTACATTTCTCGTACGGCGCCCCTGCGCCGTTCTGATGCGCTCTTTGTCCTTGTCGCTGGCCAGCGTAAGGGGTCGCAGGCTTTCAAGTCAACCTTGGCTCGGTGGATCAAGGAACCGATTTTTGAAGCCTACCGTTCTTCTGGGCTTCCGGTTCCCTCAGGGCTGAAAGCCCATTCTACCAGAGCCGTGGGTGCGTCCTGGGCTTTGCGGCACCAGGCTACGGCTCAGCAGGTGTGTCAGGCGGCTACCTGGTCGAGCCTGCACACTTTCACGAAACACTATCAGGGCATACCTATGCTTCGGCAGATGCCAGCCTAGGTAGGCGAGTCCTTCAGGCGGCAGTTGCCCACCTGTAGGAGGGGGCCGTTTTACGGCTCTTTTTATCGAGGTATTCTTTTACCCACCCAGGGACTGCTTTTGGACGTCCCAATTGTCTGGGTCTCCCAATGGAGCGACAAAGAAGGGAATTTTGTTTACTTACCGTAAATTCCTTTTCTTCTAGCTCCTATTGGGAGACCCAGCACCCGCCCCTGTTCCCTTCGGGCTGTTGTTCTTTTGTGTACACATGTTGTTCATGTTGAATTGTTCTTTGGTTCATGGTTTAGTTTTCCGAACATCCTTCGGATTGAGTTTACCTTAGACCAATTTATAAGTTTCCTCCTTCCTGCTTTGGCACCAAAACTGATGGGCCCGTGATGCACGGGAGGGTGTATAGGCAGAGGGGAGGGGTTACACTTTTTAAAGTGTAATACTTTGTGTGGCCTCCGGAGGCAGAAGCTATACACCCAATTGTCTGGGTCTCCCAATAGGCGCTAGAAGAAAAGGAATTTACGGTCAGTAAACAAAATTCCCTTCATCTATCACACACACATTGTATGTATGTATGTATGTATCTATATATCTGTGTATGTGTGTGTGTGTGTGTGTATATATATATATGTATATATATATATAATATAATTATTATTATATATATGTATGTGTAGTAGTGGTAGTAATAAAAATAATAATTATATTTTATTTTTGTAAAGCCTGAACCTGTTATCCCAGTTCGTGACGCAACTTCTGACATGGCAATCATCTCCCGCAAAGGCAGCCAGCTGGTGCGGAAACACCGAGAACAGAAAGAGAGGAAAAAGGTACAGCGGATGCATAAATAGTGTTATATCCAGGTTCATAGATCATGAAGGCTTCACTCTTGTTTATACCTGTATTTAACATTAGACCTGTGGGTTTCTTTTTTTTTTTTTTTTTTTTATTCTAGGCTCAACACAAACATTGGGAATTGGCCGGGACGAAGCTCGGAGATATAATGGGCATCAAGAAGCAAGAGGATGAATCTGAGAAGCCAATGAATGAGGACGGTGCTGTGGATTACAAGTAAGAAAAAATGTGTTGCATTCCCTGTTATTCGAGATGAATGAATAAATGAACTGGAACTGGTCTGGCATCTATGTCAGTAGCCCTTGAGCAGGTAGCTATGGGCTTCTGATGTGGCTGTCAGTCCATGGTCCTGTGAGTTAAAAGGAACCTGTCACCAGACTTGGTGACTATAAGCAGCAGC